>NW_023365837.1:30144-168760 GCF_000003815.2 Branchiostoma floridae
ACGAATGAATGAATGAATACCTTTGTTGTACAGTTTTGCCCAACCGAGCTAAGTACAGGTCACAACGAGTCAAGAAATATACATATAAAAGTATCACAAATCTAGTCTAACACAAAAGTTCGGATTCTTCTCGCTTCTTGGTAATGGTGAAAATGTAGGACTGAATGGGTTTAGCTATGGTCGGTTTGTCAAAACGCATGAGGAATATAAACTTGTCAGTGCTACTCGTGTCTAAAATGAGGGAATCTACTTTCTATGTATTAACTGAATAGAGTATTTCTATCATTGACATACATATCGCAAACAACAGTGAAGTGCACTTCATCTTCTACCATGTTTAATGACATGAAAGGTCTTAATTATAGCAACCGACCTTGTTGACGTATGTTTACCTACACTCAAGTGGGCCCCCTGCAAGCCTTTTCTCAGTACTTGGTCAATGCAATCATATTTGTAAATGTCAAATACAGTAGAAGCAGCTTAATTGCACACCCCATTTGCGAGTGTTTTTCTTGCAATTATTCCAATGGTGCATCAAAGCAAAGTTATTAAGCTGGACCGCATCACTACAGGATTCGGGGGATTCATGCAAATAATTGAAGTGTGCGATTATCCGTTGTGCAATTAACTGGCTTTCACTGTATATCAGTGGTTATTTCAGTGGCACTACTAAAATAGGTTATCAACTTGAGTGTAGTACCGGACTGCCCTTGCCTCTGTTCAAAACCAAATAAAGAAATCGTTAAAGAGATTCATTAGTCACGTATGTTCACAGCTAATAGAATTTTTCATCAATCAGTGACTGTTATTAAAGGTAAGCAAACATACCTCCAAGCGTACCTCCAAGTCTTGAGCTAGTTCTCGCAACTCTCGCGAGAACTAGGTTACTCCGTGAGCAAGATGGACTGGATAGCCATCGAAAATTTAGCGGTACGTTTGCTTACCTTTAGTAACAGTCACTGATTGATGAAAAATTCTATTAACAATTTAAAAAAAAAACACTTTTATTCCAGACTGTTGGAGCGGCGTTGATATACATACTGGAGACCAACCTTGGCGACAAGCTGACGCCGAGCATCAGACAGGGCTGGGTACTGGTGTACGCCATCGTGGGGGCCACCATGAAGAAAGGCATGCAGCAGGCTATGGACCACCAAAACATGGCCAAAACCCGTCCGTAGTAGGAGATCCTTCTCATCCGCCATGTTTGAAATTTGCAATGTAACGTTTTGTATAGTGACGTCATACAATCATATTATGATAGGTACCAAAGGTGGTGAAAAAACATTTGATCGTACACGACAAGCCGTCTTGTTCCTATTTGAATATGCAGAGCCACTCCCGTAGACCATGAACGCTTTATAGCAGTTACTCAAGCAACTGGATATGGTTTTGGAAACGGTCAGACGTTTTAGGTTGCATCCAGTTCAAGATCTGTTGAAAAGCCGGTTTTTGAACCAAAAACGTTGAATTGATATGTACATGAGGTCAAATTCTAGATAGGCTCTGCTAAAGCGGGCTGAGACTTCGACTGTTGTGGGCGTGGGCTAGGGCTCTAACCAGCTGGTAGGCAATAAGATAATCTAGAGACATTATACGCCGAAGAAAAGATTTGGGCGATTGTCTAGGACCACGCCAACAAAATATTAACCTCAGCAGAGCCCTCCCAAATGGTATATTTCAATGGCCGCGTGTGAAGCTCTGCATAGGAGAATGCCTCGTAATAAAGGTTGTATCAGACCTACCAAACGTTTTACGTAACGACACAGTTCAACTGAGCTGTAGATCATCCTCGTTGCCAGAGAATGCAATATGAACACCAGACACAAAATGGGTCGGAAGATCCGGCAAGTAAGCTACTTTATATAGCGCTATTCTAGATACAAAACAAATAGTTCCTGTTGCAAGCTTCGTGTGGATGTGTATTATATAGCTGTTATTGCCTGGCAAAATATAAGAAGAAGTAAAACCGAACAACACTCATGGATATTGTAAGAATTTTGCATGCTAGTTGTACACGAAAGAAAGCGCGTACCACAAGCTTTTTACCAATTTTCTTGTAGTTCTAAAGTTCATTTGACCCACATATGCATAGCCTACATCATTTGATCTGAGCGGAAGTGTGACGTCAACAATGGGTCAAAGGTGCTCGGAAGTCGATGTCGGCCCCCGTTGAGGGATGATCGAAGGATTGTTTAGGCCCTATAGAATTCCTGTAGATGGCCTCCTCCTCACTAGCCTGGGTACCATCCGGAAAGTAGTTCGCTTCGGCGTCCATTATATACTATATACAGTCGCTTCTAGCTCTGACAAAAAAAGTCACATTCATTATACACTATATACAGTCGCTTCTCTATAGCAGAAGCGAACATAGGAGCGAACTACTATCCGGATGGTACCCAGGCTACCTCTTCACAGCACATACATATCAATTTCCTGAACATTCTGTCAGTTTAGACAAAGTCAGAATTCTGGGCACTAAACAGGATTATTTCCCAAGAGTGAAAGAGGCCAGCTACATTAGGGCCTATCGACCATTCCACAACAGAGACGTGGGCCTGACTATACTGACGCACCTTTGATCCGTTGCTTACGTCACACTTACGCTCAGGTCCAGAAATGTAGACTTCGGGTCAAATCAACTTGAGAAGGACCAAACGACTGGTTGGAAGCCTGTTGGTAAGCGGTTTACTCTGTGTACGGATATAGCGTGAAAATGTCTAGCAATATTTGATAACCGTCAGAAATGAACTTTCATACGAATGGATCTAGAATCTCACATTGAATACACTGTGTTCTATGTTCACTGTGTTTTAACGTCTCTATCACTTTCTCACTATTGTAATCAGCCTATAAATAGATTATCGCTATAAAAAAAATTATTTACGAAAAAAATAGCTTGATTCTATCTTAATAAAAATACGTGCTCTTCGTAGGTTATAAATCTAAATTTATTTATTGTAGTATCAGTTGTTACGAAGGTTTCGAATGTCAACATTTTCGAAATATTACAGTTTGAAACCACCTTAGCGTCTGTCGACACGGGATCCCTAAACATTATGTTTTTAAAAAGACCGGATATAAGTTACCCCCGAATAAAGGTAAACTGACGTTAGAGATCTTACGACCCTCTCCGACTGTACTTGGTATGCTTGATTCACAGAACAGACCACCACATGAATACATTTAAAAAAATGCCATTGGAATTGTTACAAATTCGAATGCATCTAAACTGCGGTCCGTTAAAATGCAAATCAAGGGAACCAACATGGCGGTTAGTTCCTATACGTCAGTCCAATTTCTATCTTTTTGGCGACGCGTCAGGAGCGAGCCAAATGGTATATTATTTGCCTTGTGCCGGATTGTGAAGGAGATGACATGGCTATGGGCTCATCGTTTCACTTTTGAGGATGTTGGCTCCAGTCGTAGTACATGTACTGGGGTGCGAAGGTGAGTTGTCCCCTGGTGTATTTACTGTCACTGCTGTCCCGTATGTTGGCACCACCCCCTGTCACTGCTGCATAGGTGGGTGGAGGGGCTGCGATGGGAAACAACAATGAATGATTTCTTTTTTACTTCAGTATATAACTGTATCTCAATGGGTAGAAGCTTCACATGGACGTTAGTTCACCTTTATCCGCGGGGCATCCTATATTCATTGAAATATAAAAACAAGGTATTTAGGTATTGCAACGCTTAACGGACGATGGCTTTCAAATCTGCAATATTTTGAAAATATTTGAGTTTGAAACTATCATATACAACGGATATAGAATACCCCGCGGATAAACGTGAACTAGCATTGGATCTTCTGGTTCAAATTAGTTGGTTATGCTTTGGTCACAACAGAAATTAATCACCTAAATTACTGGTTATGTCTACTGTTTGCATACAAAAAAATTTGCAGACGCCTCAGGGGTGGATCCTGTTATTTTTACTTACGTAGAGGTGCTGCTACTGCTCCTAGATTGTCTGGCACGCCTGGTATTGCCGGGCCGTACTCTGATGACAGGAAGCCACCATAAGGCGTCGTCAGCGGAATAGAGCCGATTTTAATGGGGAGGTAAACTTCAAGATGCATGTGTGGTCCACTAATGTGAGCTCTGACCTATGGCATATTTAACAATCGTCAGTTATTAATTTACAATCATTCTAAATGGTGCAAAACATGGCTATGAAAGTGCGTGTTCATTTTCTGTTGATAAAACTGAATTGAATTAAGAAATATGCCACCAAAGACTAACAGAAAAATACGTAAACCACTATCAAATCAACTATATACTAGAAATAACTATAGTGACGCTGATATAAAAGCCATTCGTAGAAAAAAAGGTGTTAATGCTTTAAGTCATTAGGAGTATGACTATGTATTTATGTATATGTATGTATGTATATATAAATCATATATAAATCTCATATATAAATAAATAAATAAATAGATGTATATTCAGGATGTTCACCTTTACTCAACTTCCAAATGCGAAAGTATGACATTCCCATCATTTACCACCATGTGGAATCATATCATGAATAGCATTTTCTCAATGTCTTTCTCGTATAGGACTATTTAGCCACAGTCGACGCTGTAGGGATGATATCAATTAGGATTTTATTATGGTCAATATTGACCGCATATCGTAACACTGCATTACCTGAGCAACATAAGTGATGTTAATGATGGAGCAATATCTCAGCCCGGAGGGGGGAGCGGCAGGGATTGGAAGAACCAGTTCTCCGATGTTCCCGGATGTACGACCTCTACAGCCCAGCCCTACAGCAGAACTCAAAGTGTGTAGCCTGGATGTTGACCTTCCGCTGGCATAGAAGGTCACGGTCTTGTAAGAAACAAATCGTTCTTTAAATGTGAAAGACTGTGTAATTTCTGGGAAATAGTTAACACATATGTACCTTTGCCCAACATAAAAATTACTTTTCAGGAGGTTTTATTTGGAAAAATTGATCATTTAATAACTGCTAAAGACCAGAAAAATAGAACCTTTACTGTTACTGTGGCTAAATGGACAATCTTTAAAACTTGGATCTGGTATAGAAAAGACCCACACCTGTGCATAACTAACCTCTTTAATGTCTTTAAAAGGGACTTCGAAGAACGGACGTACTATTGATATTTTGGCAAGAACCCCTTGTTAGACTACTCCATGTTTGATCATAGTGTAATAACAGACTGTACATATTCCTTAAGGTTTCCCAGTATTTTGACAAATGTACTACATGTATCTGTCTTTCCTGACTGTTTCACTGCCCATGTACTGCATGTTAAGTTACACATGTTATTCGTCCAGACACACCAGTATATGTTATCCCTCCATGTGCAATAGTACTCGACTATACAAACACTAGTCTTAGTGGTTGACAAATGTACCATTGTTGTTGTTGTTTTTGATTTAAAAAAAATCATTTTTTTTAAACCGATATTCTCCACAAAAAGTGACATTCCCATGTTTTGTAATCTTTCATCATCATACTAAACTCGGCACAAAACGTTTGGAATATTAACTTCGGTTGGAAGTGTGTGTAACTTTCTTTCTAATGGTACCAAGCTCATTATGCAACACGTACAAGGCTTGCTTACGTGAGTGGGTCACCAAAAAAGGGCCCAAATTTCCCCGCTCCTTTTCAATATTGTACCGTCCGGTTGTTATGGCCGACATCTAGAGATTATCATGCTCTTGAACATACCATTCTACGCAGAGACATTCAACGGCGCCAGCAAACCGCCTCTTGTCTGTACTCTCCTATCTCAACCCTCACCATCAGTTCCTTACATAAATATTAATGAGCTTACCCTTATATAAATGCGAGATCCCTATTGAAAACTGAAAGGCCTATTCTCTGATTGGCTGACAGCTGGTTTGTGGCGACGCCCACAGGAACTGATGGTGACGGTTGAGATAGCAGAGTAGACAAGAGGCGGTGTGCTGGCGCCGTTGGATGTCTTTGCGTAGGAGAATGGAACATACCTGCATAATCCTAGCTGATGTCTTGGTGATCCTTGTATTGCTGTTGTTTTCCAGCGATCCCTTTACAAGGACCGTCTCACCAGGACAGTACCCACCTCTGTCTGTCTGTGCCTGGAGTTCTATCGGTCCTGATGCGCAGCACAGGCAGCACAGAGTCTTGGAGTTCTGATTTCTTGACTGCATCTGAGTAGTATAGTAGGCGGAGAAAGTAGCAATTTTCTGGAAGTACTTTACTTATAATGTAGTAGTATACATTTTGTAGCATGACAAAAACAGCATGGGTACTTATCATGGAAGCTCATATGTGTAGTACAATGCTAAACTTTATTCCAACAGAAAAGTACACACGGATCAAATTGTCAACGACCACTTCTTCAGGTTCAATACTAATGACCAATCACTTCAGAACTTATTCACACGTGATCTTGTGGATATGTGTCGTCAGGAAGTATAGATACTTATTCATCTATCTAAACACAAACATTACAAACGTCAACCATTACAAATCATATCAATATGTCTTTTAATATCCTAATGCTGACTGAGGACCCAAAATCTAATCATTTCTAGGGCTCATTAAGACCTAGATTATACCCACATATCGAATATCAGTACAATCTATCTAGGCTTTCTCGTGTTATGCTGGTCTTATAAATGTTAGTTATTCGTATTTCTCGAAACAAGTACAACAGAATTCAAAAGACTCGATGCTACAGACAGATTTGTATTTATCTTTAGATGTCACAACTCCCATAATGCAAAAATAGGCAAATGTATACTGCTTTGTTTCTAGAACGAATACCTAAACTAATGATAACCTACTCCATTGTGACACTATATCAAAGAATATCATGTTAGCCCTTATTGTAATGTTAACTAAGATGTTACGCTTTATCTTATACCTCTATTTGTACTTTGTGTAATAGTTGTTGCCATAAATTGCACCGTGTACAATTGCCGTGCAATGAAGTTCTTACACAAACACACATACACACACACATACAAACCCTACTCTCCAAGCAGAGGTTAGGCTCTGGTTGTTTTTTAGTCGTTTTTATCGGGCTTTCTATTCTTTATTTTATCTTGCTGTATCAAAACCTAACAGTTTGGCTGGCGGACTTCAAGAAAAATGACAAATTAGAAAGCCCGATAAAAACGACTAAAAAAAAGTTATAAAAAAAACAGCCGGAGCCTAACCTCTGCTTGGAGAGTATACAACCCTACCGAAAACATAATCTTCTTGGTGAAGGTAACAATGATGAGAAACAACTTACCATAGCACTGTTTTCTTTATTGAGATCGTACATGTCCAAAACGGTGAAGGCACATTTTGTGGTGTGGTTGAAGCGCCATGGCCTGTCAATGATTCCCTTGATGTAGTAGCGTACGTAGCCGATGCCACCCTCAAACGATGAAGGCAACTTCTTGCCTAACTGGTACTGGAATGGGAACTCGTGGTATCCCGCGGGAAGGGTTGGGTTTTCTCCAGTCTTGTCCCCCAAATCTATTACATGGTGATTAAAATCCATACTACATGACTATTTATGCATCTTTTAAGTATCTATGGTATAGTAATTCTAGCATAATGTACATTGACGCCTTCATCCGCGGAGGAACCTACATCCGTTACAGAATTTTGATACAGAGTATTTGGGGATGCCGCGGAAAATGATTTCAAATTGAAATACACAATGTTTATCTTTAAACCCTGACCTTCTCTGAAACAGGATATGTGGGGGATACAAACTTAGCCGTGTATGGGATCGAATTCTCACCACAAAAGCGCCACCTACATCTTCCACGTAGGGCGACAAGAAGCAGCAATCGAATCAGAAGCTCGGAGGAAGATGTCTGATTCACATCGAAACGTAACTAGGTGAGACTTTTCTAGTTGTGAAAAGAAAACCTAAATATCCTATCATTCTCTGATCTTGAAAAAAATTAAACGATTTTCAAACTACTGACCTTTTCCCCAGACGGTGAGCGTTTGGTCGAAATACGTTCCTTCAGCTGAGTAGTGTTCTGTCCTTTGATGTTCTCCTGTACCATGGGACTCAGTCCAGTGCACGTAAGCAAAACCATGGAGCCTGGCACGAACAGCTGGATATTAAAACGGAGAAGGCAATCAGAGACCACAGGCGTCACCACATGCGTTGAGCACATTTATGTCATACCTGTGACGCAAAAACGTTCGATACGGGTGTTCCGGACCGGGCCATAACTTCCGTATCGCACCGGTTCGAAAGGCGTATCACACGGTCTCCATTCGAATAAATCGAACTGTTTCGAGCGGGCCGAGTGCGGCGCCATCGACAGTTCGAATACCTGACTCGGACGTTGGAACATTACTGTACATAATGTACTGTACACTTTTTGTTCGAGGGCACCAAATTTGTTCAACATCTGGCGCATTTCGCATCAAAACAGGGGCTGGTATCTCGGGTGATACGGAATACACCGTGTTGTATTCTATATTTATACAGAATACATTTCTTTTTCTTTTTTACTTTTGCTGAAGCCGCTGTCCAAACAACCAAAGTTGCCCAGCCTAGCCGTCAGCTATGATTATTGGAGAGAATACAGCGTAGTTGCATAATAGCGCTTGCTACTCTAATTAGAGATTTCTTTTTGAAACCAAAATTTCTACAAAAAACATTGATATGGGTAACATTACAATCTTGGCATGAGAAATATACTTAATGATATTTTTACGCTAGAATATCCATGATCATTCCTCCCTCGTGTTAAATTTTCTGATTGGTCAATGTCTTGTTAATTTCTCATTCTCATGGGTCAATACCCTTTGCATTTCTCCCTTTAATCCTGTGACAAAGGTCTTAATAATGACATTTCTATTAGAGACTTTACTATTAGAGACTTTTCTAGTAGAGACTTTTCTAGTAGAGACTCCTGCAAAAAAGATACAGCTGGAGATTTCTCATCTCGAGGCACATGATGTTACGATATGAAATGAGGGTTTGTTGATGGTCAACGTTGTCTGGCACACGGATATAGGTTACTCCGTGGATAAAGGTGGCTTAGCGTTACATACATAACTAGAGTTCGGCGACCTCATACCTCCATGAAAATTTAGAGCTTTTGTAAATGTCATGCAATTGACTAAGACATTAATATGATTTATGCGTGTTGTTGTTCATCATTGACTAACGTACACATGTCACAAGTATAAAATTCCAATCATTAGACTTAAAGCGGCTTTGCAATTTTTACATGAATTATGCAAATAAGTTCCTCATTACCATATTTGGTATCTGCTTATATTCCATCTATCTTAATTAATAAGTGTTACATTTATTGAAGTCCAGTTATTAGTAATAATGGTATTACACAATTTCCTCATTAATTATGCAAATAAGGTCCTCATTTGCATAACATGTATATCATTATGAACACCTTTGCCTGAGCTACCTGCACTCCTAAAATGATGCCAATCCGTCAATCCTTTCTGCAGTCATCCACTTTGGAATGTCTTGACAAAAACGCCCCTGCAGTTCCGAAATTACATGTTAGGGGGCTGAAATCTGCCCCACTTTGTCATGTCACTGCAAGCTATCTACCACCCAAATGTCAAGACTATATCATGTCCGGGACAAGAGATACATTGAAAAAACTGCCATGATAGAATATTCTCATTTATTATGCAAATTTACTCCTATTTTGCATAATTCGTATCTTATCTTGTACAACATTGTCTAAGGTACCTACATACCAAAAATCATGAAAATCCATTGTTCCCTTCTTGAGTTATCCTCTTCAGAAGTTTTTGACAAAAATGCCCCTGCTATCCCAAACCTAGTCGGTAGGGGGCCAAAACTTATGTCACTTATTCCTGAGCACAAGAGCTATCTAACACTCAAAAATAGTGACCATAGCGTGTTCAGAACACGAGATAGCAAAACCGGAAGTTGCGCTGCAGTACCAAGGGAAGCCGCTAGGGGGCCCAAAATCTAATCACCTCTAGCTTTCATCGCACCCCACCAACACACCAAGTATGAAACTAATCCATCCAGCCGTTCTTGAGTTATCTTGTTGACAGACAGACAGACACACACACACACACACACAAACGCTGGGTAAAATATAACCTCCATGACATTTCATGGAGGTAAAAAAGTTAGATAAGGCCACAGCAAGTAAATCTTATGGATGACATCCTCCACAGACTGAAAAATAGTGCGATAGGGTGAAAAAAAACAAGATGGGTGGAAAAAAACAAGATTGCTAAATTTTCCAAGAATATGCAATAAACATTATTAAAAATGAAATGAAGCGAATAAACATGGTATCGTATTGGTTACCCCACGAATAAAGGTGAACTAGCGCTAGCGTTAGGTGTTGCTGAAAACTATGTGCAATGCCTAGGGTTAAAATGATAGACCTTTGATAAGACGCCTGTGTGATGCCATAGACTGTAACGTTAGTTCACCTTTATCCGCGGGGTAGCCAATATCCGTTGTTGATAAACATGGTATCTATGGATATTAAATCACCGGGCGGTGGTTTAAAATTGTAAAATTTTCAAACCACCAACCGTTCTTCTACTCAATATCCCCAAATGCTTTGTTTTAAAACCAACGGATATAGGTTACCCTGCGGTTAAAGGTTAACTAGCGTTACCAGTCGTCTAAGCCTGGACACACACAAACCTCTTGCTTTTATCCCTTCTGTGACGTCAGCAATCAGCTTTCCACTGACGATCTCTCCAGCCTGGTACACGTCCTTGTTGTTGTCGAAAGTGATCACGAACGACTTTAACTTCCCCATGTCTGATTGTGGACCTATGTCGAAAAAGGGTCACAATATACTACCGTGATTAAAATAACATTTGAGCACAACTCTGGATAGCATAAAGCACTGTTTAAGGCAACGTCACCACATTTCCACAAAGGGGCCCGGGTGGGCAGTTTCAGGGAACGAAAAATACGATGATATAAAAGACATCAAAGGCACAAAACGTACCAACATAATTCAACAGCATGCCTTGAGCATGATTATTGACAAATACTTTGATTTTTCGTTTCCGCAAACAGCCTGGCTGGGCCCAGGGTAGGAAATGTATCTGTATCTGTATCTATATAGCCGGTATAACCGCCGTTCGGCGTAACACACCAGCGCGGCAGCAGCTGGTTATATTACACCGAACGACTCGTTACCCCTAACTTTTGCACATCTATCTGCAAGCGTTCTTTAAAACTACCGAGAGAAGATGCATATGCGCCTACTGTACTTGGTGATAACAAGTTCCACTCTACGATAGTTCTGGGAAAGTACGAATTTTTGAACACATCAATCCTAGGTTGGTAACTCCGGTATTTGAAGGCATGAATAGAAATGGTCCACATTTGGCACATGAATGCCACGCAATTAATAATTTCCTCGTTTAAAAAAATCCTAATTTCCGTGATACGAACTTTTCTTACCCCGTTCCCTGATGTATCATTGATCTTTGTGATTTATACCAAAGTGTAGAGGCTAAAAAGTTAGATGAATTTGCTAATCAATGAATACTATACAGCTAGCTTGGCCACTCTGCTTGCGAATTTGTGAAAACCAACCGAGCTTCTTAATTAAAGCCACATAATCACTCCATTGTTACCTAATTACCTCCATTAAAACAGTTACCAAATCTATTTATTAAATAGTTATTGATTATAACGTTATCAGTATTGTTACCTAATTCTCGGTTCATATATGTTGCAATATCCTCTGTTCATCCAAACTATATGAATGATCTTTATTGCGCAACAATTGTACGGGTACAATGTATGGCAAGTTCGGGTGTAATACATGTACAGAACATCAAAACTAATATCTACGTGGTTGCTTATACATAACAATGGTAAGAGGGTTCTATGTAACAAATGACTAGTCGCTATGCTACTTTAGCTGAGCGGATTAATTCATGGGAAACAGGTATTACTAGAACATAGTGGTACACGATATAGAATTAACATCAAGTGTTTGTGTCAGTACGATTCCTTTTTGGTAAGAGGGCTCTATGTAACAAATGACTAGTCGCTATGCTACTTTAGCTGAGCGGATTAATTCATGGGAAACAGGTATTACTAGAACATAGTGGTACACGATACAGAGTTAACATCAAGTGTTTGTGTCAATACGATTCCTTTTTTGAAAAGCAGTAGATATGTATTGGCCTATGTACAAGGAAATTGCATCAGGACATGACATAAGTAAATTGAAAGTTTCTGAACTTGTCTTAGGTAATGTTATGTTTGTAGTCTTGTTGATAACGTCCATAAGCTTCTGCCTTTCCTCAGTATATGTGGGACATAATAATAGAAAGTGTAGTTCGTCTTCGATACCATGATTGCAAGTAGGACAGCGTCTCTGAGTGGCTGGTATATTATTATATCGACCTTTTTCTATCTCCAAACAATGTGCACTAATTCGCAATTTTGTTATGTTAGCAACAAATGATTTATTTTGAATTGATGAAAGGTACTTTTCGAGAGTGAAGTTGGTCTTGAATTTAGAATAGGTTTGCAATTTGCTATAATTTCTTATCTCTTGCCTCCAGCCAGAAACAAACGTGTCTTTCAGACGTTCCTTGAACACGTTTCCAAAATGTTTGGCGTCAACTGCAGGGTTTAACCAAACATTTTGGAAACCGTGTCTGCACAATATGTCTTGTACATGTACGGCCCAGTCCTGTTCTTGTTCAACAGCAAAATCGTAAGCTTTTTTAACTATTCTATCGTTTGGAAGGTTTTGTAGTCTAAGCCAATATTTAATAAGTTGAGATTGGGCTTCAATGTATAATGGAAATGTTCCGAGTTCACCCCTTACGGCGGCATTAACGGAACTTCTGGGAACTTGAAGTAGGATTTTACAGTAATTGAGAAGAACATGCTCTAGATCAGACACTTCATATGAGAATTTGGGATGTGTCAATAAAATATTTTGATTCGATAGTAATTCCGATTGATATAGAATATTTAATTTGTCACTATATCTCTTAAACCGGACTAGAACAGGACGAGGCGATGTCACATCGTTCTTCTTTCCTAATCGTGTAACCTTTAGGAGTTGTATATTTGAACCTAATATCGGAGAAAGGATGTTATAAATTCCTTCCCGTATATTTTCAGCAGGATATTCCTGTACTCCATTAAAGATCAAGTCTCTACATTGGATGTTTGTCCCTAGTACCTCAGCACAGTAAAGTAATATAGGTTTGACTAAACTATGGAACAGATCAAGGGCAAGGGAAATTGATGGGTTATGGTTTGATGCTAGTAAGGATTTGAGTTTAAAGGAGGCCCTGAGAGCTTTTAGTCGCAGCTGTTTAGTAGCCCGTGAGAATGACCCTGATGGGGTGATATCTATGCCTAAGTAAGTATAAAATTTAGTGATGTCTATTGTGTGCCCTTGTGTTCGGAAAGTTGATTGCTGTTGCTTACTTGTCCTGCCATGTTTTGAGAAAATCATGATTTTAGTCTTATCTCTGTTAATTGATAGTTTCCAAAGAGAGCAAAAGTCATCTAATCTTTTGAGACATTCTATATATGTTGGTGTGTGTTTTATACGAGGGGTGATCAATAAGTTCTTGGCCTCACCCAGAAATAATAAGCACAACTCAAATTTCGAGGCGCATTCGTTTTTTCTTCAAATCAGAAGGTAAGGGGCGAGAAAAAGAAGGGTGAATTGTGATCAGACATGTGTAGGTCGAGTTTCCCATGCCGTAAATTCTTTGTCATTAGCAAAAGAAATTGTCAAAATGTTTCATGATTCTCTTCCTATTTCAAGCAGAAAGAAGTGGGTGTCTGAATTCCAGCAGCGCAAGTTCACGCGCACACCTCAGGTCGCAGCTCAATTGTCGACGTTTTTTTCCTTCTCCCTTACCCAACGTTACTGGATGTCGCATGCACAGTGATGATCGCAATAATTTGATTCAGAATTTTGGTACACATTCATGAAAGACTTTATACTTGACATCTATGCTTCGAAATCTGAGCTGTGCTTATTATTTCTTGGTGAGGCCGAGAACTTATTGATCACCTCTCGTAAGCCATTGCAGCAGCAAGAATGCTGTCCCACACGTGGCTCGGCTTGTATCCCGACCCCTACCCCACCCCCCCCCCCCCCTACCCCCTCGTCTCTGTTCATGACTGGAGCTGCAAGTAGCAGCAAGAAACAGACCTAGTCATTCTAACCCTGATGATGGTGTCTGATCGACATCGAAACGTTGGAAGTGAGTACAATTCTGGTTGTGTATTGAAGAACCTTACTATTATGTATGAAAAATAAAAATACTATTAGCTTTTTACATGGCTGATCTATCAACTAGAACTAGAACTAGATGCATTTAATGAATACATAGAAAATAGAGATCTTTACTTCAAAAATCTATAACGTTAAAGACTACGATCTTTTTTTATTGCAATATGGCAGCTTTCAGCATAAAGACTAAATAAATAAACTTTAAGGTAAAACTTCACTGATACATTTCTCACCTCTACTTTCAAAACTATATCTTACATGTAGAGGAGAACATTATGCACTATAGAACAGCTTAATTTGTAACAGTTGGCCTTCCTCCTGAAGATCTGTTTACACGACAGTTACAATGTAGAAGGGCAGAGAAACCGGTCTGCAAAGAGTGGAAAGTATTCCTCCAGTACAGAATAGAAGTGTGTGCCAGTACAGCTGCAGCCTACCAGTACAAAACCGTTTTTTCTTGTTGGACCGGTCCAGAAAAAAACAGGCCTGAAAAAAATCAGTGGACCGGATTTTGGAACAATGAAAAAATGAACAGATAATACCAGCAGCACGTGTTTTGGGACTTAAACATCTATATGAAAAACAAGAGCGAAGAGAGTTGATGGTCATTTTTACCAAGTTTTTACAGTCAAACTTGGTCTAAAACAGAGACAGTTAGTATTGTTTACATGAAGATAGGATTATAGAATGCCAGTGGGTGTCGGATACTCCACCAAATAGAATCCTTTGTAGCAAAATGGACAATTGCTTTTGGTATCGCCCAGTTGCAAACAATCAGGTTCAGGTCCAGACCCTGATCCTCTGTACCTGGACCGTACCTGGATCTGAAATTTCTGTACGGGTACCCACCCCTAGTACAGAATATTCAGATCTAGATCTGATCCAGGTTTAGAGGATCAGGTCCAGGCCAGATTATATTAGTACAGCAAACTGACCTTCGAGATTTGGACAAAACATTGCACATTGGAAGAAATACTTTTTTCTAGGTGTCGGTAGAAGCCCATGTGATAACCTGTTAGTTATCACCTGGTCAATAACATGATTGTCATCACAGTATGACATTAAGTCATCACATATAATCTTATATTCTACATATTCCGGTGGAACCATTTGTATTGCAACACTTTTCATGCCACAAAGATAAGGCTATACGATCATTAATCCTCATCAATAGAATTATTTCTTGACAGTTCAATTTCTGGCTTCTGGCATAAACATCACTGATCAAAAAGGTGCAAACAAATCTATTTTCATATTTCCCATGATTTCATTGTCATCTTTCCCATGATTCCTTTGTCATATTTCCCATGATCCCATTGCCATCTTTCCCATGATTTCATTCTCCACTTACACACTTCCCATAATTAAGTGCGAGAGGGTTCCGGATATGGCTGCTCCGAACTCCGGAACTGACTCCAAGGGCACAGAAAATTGGTTCTAACCAATTCCGAACACAGAAAACATCAAGGAGATGATAGTTTGGTGTGGAACCGATCACAGGACAATGGTTTAATCACTTTCCGACAGGAAAAAAACAAAGGCTGCAGACGAAACGCCAAGGTGTGGCCCTTGAGGTCATCGGAAGAAACCAACTAACAGCCACAGTGGTGCACGTGTTAGGTAGTTACTTCTGACCACAAAACTTGTAAGATTCTCGGCCCAAATGATAACTGTACTATATTCGCCAGACAACTTATTAGTTTATATGCTTTTCCGCCCTCGTACTGAAGGTTTTAGCTGGTTCCACCCTGGTTTCGCACCCTGAGCAACTGTGGTAGCATCCAAGTAACATCCATATCCGGAACCCTCTCGCACTTAATTATGGGAAGTGTGTAAGTGGAGAATTGTCATCTTTCCCATGATTCCTTTGCCACCTTTCCCATGATTCCTTTGCCACCTTTCCCATGATTCCTTTGCCACCTTTCCCATGATTCCATTGTCATCTTTCCCATGATTCCTTTGTCATCTTTTAGGACTTGGGAGCAGCCATGAAAGACCGCGTGCTGTGGAGAGACGTTGTGCAACGCCTCACCCCGCCCGCCAGGGACGATGATGATGATGATGATGATTGTCATCTTTTCCATGATTCCATTGTCATATTTCCCATAATTCCCTTGTCACCTCTCCCATTATTCCATTGTCATATTTCCCATGATTCCATCCACTTTAGCCCATACATTGGGCTGGTCTGGTTGTCTGCCAGGGGACCAAACATGCCGTATGACAAGGGGTGGAACAAGTAGAAACTGCAAAAATAAAAAGTGATAACTGTAAATACATTTAGATCTAAGGGGAATTAATTTCCAGGTGATGTTCACATCATTTGAAGGTAGAAGGACATCCTTCAGCTATGAACATTTACATGGTTTAAGGACCCTAAGTGAGGATGCTTATAGCAAGGTATGCAAGCAGTTTACAAGTTAAGGGCACAATCTACAAAATATTTGATAATGAGCTAAAGCTTGCCTGTGCATTCCCTTTGAACAGCCCATTCCGTATGACCCCCAACAGAGGTTATCATACTGCAGCCAACGCACAAAAGTTGGTAGTGCAGTTACTCACTATATCAGGGCTCGAAATACTTTTTTCAGCATGCCTGCACTGGTGCAGGTAACATTAAAAATTACCTGAACCAGACAAATGTTACCTGCACGACTCTGAATTTAGGAAGTATGGATCATACTAATATTGTTCAGGAACCATTGCTATCTTTTTCTTTTATACTTTGTTATTAGAATCTAATAACAATCCATATACACCTACATTATAGGACATTTATGTATAAAACCCAGTACATGGACCAGTGCAGGTTAGGTGTAGGTAGACACCAGAAATACCTGCACAGCTCCAATTTTACCTATACTAACCTGCATATGCAGGTGGTATTTTGAGCCCTGTGTATTAAGCACAAAACAAATATCGTAACCCAACTCAAAACTGACCTGACATGCACAGACGAATCACTGAGTGAAAAGCTGTCAAGCACTGTGACAAACTACTTTGTGGACAGAACTACGTTGTACTATTGCAATTTTGCAAGGACTTCTTACCTGTGCAATAAAATGATAGAAATAAAAGCTGTTCCCCACTGATGTATTCTTCTGTAGACACCAGGTTGTACTTTATGTTTCACAACTTGCAGAAAGTAGTCATACATGATAGCTGCAACAGTAAAAACATTCAAAATGTAAAATATGTAACATGGCACCAATGTACATTTCAGTAAAACACCCCCTAGTGATGTTAGCTAAAACTGCATGCATGTTGAACTGTAGGTACTTGAAGGGAAATGATATTGAATGTAGAGAGAAATGTTCAACCTAAAATAGTGTTACTCTAGATGATTCCTGCAGGTTTTGAAGAACGATAAGAGCTGAATATTTTTTCTAAAAATTGTATTGCTAAATTTGTTTGTATTAAATGAACGAGAAGGGGGTGTTATATTATTCCATAGACGATAATTTCAGTTGCACATAATAAAACAAACTGATCTTGATACATTTTCTTTGATATCTCAACAACTATTGGCCTTCTTGGTCTCCTTATTGCAATGCAATTATGTCTAAAATATTCACGGAGTAGAGTCATATTGTTTAAATTTACAAAACATACGTCATATAATTGTATGTTGTTCACAAGATTTGATGTTCAACAACATCATACACATTCAAGTGGAATTTAAAAAAAAGCTGATTAATATTTATTTGTTGATACGTAATCTTTTGGAAAACAACACCCACTTCTGGAGTTAAGGTGTCCTTTAAAGCAGTTTTTAGAAGTTTGTACCTGAGAGCATAGACTGGAACAGCATGGCTGGGAAGTAGTGGTGGAAGTACAACACCCTCCCCATGAAGTAGAACGGCAGGTAGTGCAGGGCCCAGCCTGTAGCCATCCACCTTGCTGCTGACAGTGTAACCAACTTTCTCTCTGGAATAAGGCCACACAAACTTGATCAATACTGTAAATGCCTTTAAGCGGAGATTTAATTTCGCGGTAGCGGGAAAATGGACTTTTTGCGGTGGTTTTAATTTCGCAGTAGCACCATGCACTGTAGTCTCTTACTGTTATGGAAAATGTTCGCGGTGGTTTTAAATTCGCGGTGAAGTGGCTGCTGCGAAAACCACGAACATTTATCCACCGCAAAATTTTCTGCATTTACAGTATGAATGACTAGCTAAGCCTAACTTGAACACCGTTGCGATGGCCAAATGGGTAGACTGTTCGCCTTGCATTTGGTAGGTCGTGAGTTCGATCCCAGCCGAACTCACACATAGACTTTAAAGATGGTACATGCTATTTTCTCTGATTAGCAGCGCTTGGGAAAGAGTATGACAATTAAACACACAACACTATCAGTGGACTAGCCCCCTGCTGTTACAGTAGTGATTACACAAAAGTTGTGGGGCCCAGGGCTACAGTAATAGAAATGGGCAGCGCCACCCTACACATCATCTTATGCGGGAAGGACATACTTCTAAGCCTAACTAGCTGGTTTCCACAGTAAATGAGGGCTTCAGGTGGACAAGCTTCAATCTGTCATGTTGCACAGGAATTTGTGGAAATCCTGGAGTCATCTCTCAGAGAATGAACTGAAAACGAGGCTCGACAAAATTTTTGTCAAATGATTGTTTTTGCTACTTTCTTGATTGTTTCCAAGCAATTATGGCAGGAGAAAGACAAACTCTGCGTGGAAGGGCCTGGTGCAGCCCTTGACAGCAGAGTTTGTGTTACACAGACTAGTAATCTTACCTGCCAGGTGAGGAGGGTCCACAAACCCTCTCTGTGTCCTGATAGCCTCCACTAGGAACACCAGCATAGTTCCTGCCAGCAAGGCTAGGTTACCCCACCAGATAACCTGATGTACAAAACATTGCCTCATTAAATCTACAAAAATGACACAAAACTGAAAGATCATTCTGATCTTATTGAATATTAAATCTAAAATATCTCTAATATAAATCATACATCTAGTTCTTGACCTGCTGCAAGATAATCAAGTTAATCTTGGTCTGTACCGTCACTTTGAAACCTGGTATCTTGGCTCTCAAAAAATGCTCTTTTGTGAAGCAGAAAAGCAAAGTTTATTAAAAGCTGCAATCATAATATAATATATCAGATTTTGCAATGATTTTACAAAGTATAATCTGAAAATGTTGTATTGCAGAGCCATAAGCCCTTTGAGGTAATATTGATATAGCCAGTAATATGACTCACAGGATTCCCTAATAGGTAGATTTTGTAGTCTGTTGCATTAACCCCTGAAAATCTCTGTCCCTGTAAAACAAGAACAACATGTTCCCATTAGTTCAGTCATGATTGCTCATAGTTTACAATCTTTAAGTGAATTCTGTTCATCTATCAGGGAAAGCAACATGATTAGAAGCCTTGGACGTTTTGAAAAAAAAATTCACAATGATTTATCTAAGACTTAGTTACTTTATTTCCATGTGTAACATGTTGAGCTGTAATAAAAAGGTCTTCATTTCTTTCCCTTCTTGACTCTGTGTACAGAGTCTTTGTTTTCATTGTGTTTATTTGTGATGTTGGTGTGTATCCATAGTTACTGACAGTTACAGATCAGAGGTGGTAACACCTATTAAGCAGACATGACAGTCCAGGTCACGGTGTCGATGGATTAGGCTACTATTTCACAGGTATTTTTCTGGTCAGTTAGTTTGTATGTTGAGTGTGTTTGATAATAATAATCAAGTAAATATGGCCTAATAGAAGACTGGTTAGAGAATAGGCACCAGGTAGCTAGGCTGGTCCCATCTTACCCTATAGTTGAGTGGCCACTGCCATGGTTGGGATGTAACCTCCCCTTCTTTTGCCTTCAGGCCGCTATTTCCCTACATGAGAGAAAATGTACAAATTTTAAACACATTCTGTATTCATTTCTGGTGGCACCTCATGGTGATTGGCCTGTACTACAGTACTGTAAAAGCAGAAATGTTTGCGGTGGATTTATGTTCATGGTTTTCGCGTTGGCCATTTCTTCGTGAATTTAAAACCACCGGGAACATTTTTCCAGGCATTAAGATACTACAGTGTATGGTGCTAACGCAAAATTAAAGAAGTTTATTTGCAAGTTCTTGCCCGAGGGCTAATTGCAACATGAAACATACAGAAAATATGATAAACATGTATAAAATGAAATACTTTGGTATAGATAACAATGGTGACAAGTGTAAACGAGTTACTATTCTATCAATGATATGGACTGCTGAGAGCTACAATCTACGTATTTAGGGTTTGACTTCTTTTCTGGAAGCAGTGGAAGACGAAGTGTCCCACTTTTTCTATAATGAGTGGGTTATGTGACGTTAACAGCGTTATAGTTTTGTTTTCGTCGGTAAGCGTTTGGAAATTTTTGTGGAATTTGCATGCCTCTTCAAATAACTCATTTCTTTCCTGATCGTTAGAGAGGCAGTTAGAAATAAAATGTATTTCGTCTTCCACCGGTTTTGCCATACAATGGTTACAGGTTCTTTCGCCCACAGGTAGCTTTTTGTACCGCCCTCTCTCAATTTCAAGGGGGTGGGCGCTAATTCTAAGTTTGCACATTGCCGATCTGACCTCGAATTGATCTAGTAACGTTAAATAAGTTTCCATTGAGTATCCCTTCTTTAGTTTCTTGAAAAATCTTAACTTACCGTTATCTGTGGACAGTCTATGAGAAAATGTCTGGATATATATATCTTCTAACCTTTTTCTTAACGATGTACATGTATGCTTATTGTCTAGCTGTGAATTCATAGAGTTCCATAGGTAAGAGTAACCAGTATTGTCTAGAATTTCCTTTACGTGTTGTAACCAGTATTTCTTACGGCTGTTATTCGGTATAGATTGCTGACAGAGTAAAGCGTCTACTTGTAAGGGATGTGTTGAGAAGTCCAACTGTTTGAGGCGCAGCCAATACTTAACTGTACGTATGGATATATCTATGTCTATTGGGTACATTCCAAGCTCTGCTCTACTAGCTATGTTACTTGAATTTCTATGTACACCGAGAACATTTTTACAAAAACGGTTCTGTGTAATTTCTGCTGGGCAACTGTCATCTGAATAAGCTTTACCCCAAATCTCACAACCATATAATATAATAGGTTTGATACATGTACTAAATAGTTTGAGCAGAGCCTTTGGAGACAGAGATGAATGCATCAGGGATTTGAGACTGAAAATGGCTTTGCGTGCTTTCAAGGATAGTTGTTTCTTTGCTAGAGAATAGGTACCTGAGGGGGATAACGTCAGGCCTAAGTAAGAATAGGAGGTTGCAATATCTATAGTTTCTGTACCGAAAGTAAAATTCATGTTTTTGAAGATTCGTCCGAGTTGAAAATCATAACTTTGGTTTTCTTTAGGTTCACCTGAAGTTTCCATTTCTCGCAAAATGCATGTAGTTTATCCAGAGCGCATTGTAAACCTGTTTCAGATTCTGAAAACAACACTACGTCGTCAGCATATAGCAGGGAGGATACAAGTAGATTATGCAGGGAGGGTGGGGCACAGTCAGGGCTGTCTAAATCTTTTACCAGGTCATTTATGAATAAGTTGAAAAGGGCAGGGCTGAGGTTACACCCCTGCCTTACGCCTCTGTCTGTTGTGAATAGGGGTGTCAGACCAGCTGGCGTTTTAACACATGTTTGTGGGTTGCTATACATGGATTTTATTACACTGTACAATTTTCCGCCTATTCCTGAGTTCAGTAATTTATAACGAAGACCTTCCCGCCAAACACTGTCAAATGCTTTTTTAAAATCTACGAAGCATGCATACAGGCGTTTGTTAGTGTTATTGTATTTAGATATTAATGTGTCGATGACAAAGAGGTTATCATTAGTTCCAAAGTTGCTTCTGAAGCCGGCTTGGTTGGCGGAAATGAGATAATTTTCATCTAGATAGTTAGTAAGACGTTTGTTAATTACAGTCGTGAACAGCTTAGCGAGGCAGCTAATGACAGAGATCCCCCTATAATTATTGGGATCATCTTTGGGGCCACTTTTGTGTATTGGAACAATGTGACTTTCACCCCATTGTTTAGGAAAGTGGCCAGAAGACAAAAAAAGGTTAAAGAGCTTAGTTAGCGGTCTTGTAAGTATATGGGCTGCACATTTGAACATTTCATTAAGTATCAAATCGTTTCCAGAAGCTTTGTTGTTCTTTACTTGGGGAATTGCTTGTCTGATTTCGTTTTGTTGAATTTCAGCATCTAAACTGTTCTGACTAACGGAGTTGTTCTCGAGTTCTGCCAATTTGGTTTTAATCTGGGCATGGAAATGATTGTCGCTTTTAGGAATTTGGGACATCGTGTCGCTTCCGTATAAGTTTTGGAAGTGGTTGTGAAGTGTTTGTTTGTCAATTGTTTCTTCATCTTTAATGATGGAGTCATTTGATTTAAACTGTTTGACTAAGTTCCAAAACGTTGTGGGGTCTTTGGTAGATAGAGAATTAAGTTGTTGAAGGATACCATTTCTGTAATCTTTCTTGGTTTTCCGGATTAATTTCCTATATTCCTTTTTCTTTTTGAAATACTGGCCCCTAATATAGGGGTCCCAGGGATTTTTAGAGAGCAGTTTGGCCAGTTCATATATGTTACGTCTGGCAGTAGAACAGGTCTCCGTAAACCATCTCTTTTTACTTTTCCGTTTGTTTTATTTCCGTCTACCTGGCTTTTTACAGCGTAGTGTTAAAGACTTTTTACCCGCTTCTTGTAGAGGCGATACGAAATCACATAGTGCGCTCTCGAGAGAATTTGGGGTTGTCCCGTAGCTCCTGCTGATGAAATTATCTATAGCTGAAGAAAAGTCAGCGCTATTGACTATGGCATTAAATTTATGTTTGGAATCAGAGTCCCATACTAATTTACAGTAGGGACGCAAGGGGAGGTCAGTGTTAGTAGTCTGTGCATAAGATTGCTTAGCATTACAATGTAGAATAAGAGAAAGTTTACAGTGGTCAGATAGTGGTGTTAGCGGATGGACATGGAAAAATGAAGTTTTGCGGAGAAGGATTGTTTCACTTGCGAGGACATAGTCGACTACGCTAGAACCTTTAGGTTGGTAGCACGTGGGTTTTCCAAGTGAATCGCCGGGGGTCCTGCCATTTAGAATTCTTACTTTGCTGTTGATACACAGGTCGATCAAGTTTTTACCGAAAGGGGTGGGGTTACCTAGTAAATCCATGTTATTACGATTGAGCGGATGGTCGATGTTGTAGTCTACGGGGAGGCTGTCAATAGGGCCATCGTCTGCGATATAATCTTTCAGATCGCCCACACGTGCATTTAAGTCGCCTCCTACTATAACCTCGCCATAGTTTTGGTAGTAAGCTATTTCGTTTTCAAGTTCGTCAAATATATTAAAACCACAGCGAAAAGTCCTTTTTCCCGCTACCGCAAAATTAAATCCCCGCGAACTTAAATGCATTTACAGTATTTTTCAAACTTATACATGCACAGAGGGTTCATTTTGTGGTAGGAGGGACAAGAAGGCTTTTGCAGTGTTTTAAATTGAAGGTTGAAACAATTCTGCATTTTAACAGCACTGTAATAAATTGTACATTGGCAACACATATTTGTGGTAGCATGAGATCACTACAAAAACTGCGAAAACAAAACCAGTGCAAAATTTTCAAGATTTTTAATATATAGTAGTATGGGGTTTTATTCTTGAATTTCTTATCACCATAGGTGGAGGTACAGTGACATGTCTTCTCCCAAGGATGTAGCGGTCAACCGATTTGTATAAAAAGACTGCATATCACATAAGATTCTTGAGTTTCATATAGTAACTCATTTGTGAGTATCCTAATAATCGGATAAGGATTGTATGTTTTGGCATGATTATAAATGATTCGTGCATATCTCATGCGTACACATTTGCACACATTTTGCATATTAAAGTATTTTTTTTTCATAAAATACATGCAAATGCTCAAGCATGCCTTTGAGTGTAAAGCGAACTTGACCCACTGTGACTTGAATGTAATAGTTCTTAAACACATTACTACTGTACAACTGTTACAGTTAAATGTTGTAACCGTATGTGATGGTGTGATAGAATAGCTCAACAGAATGCAGAATGCCGGGTTAACCTCTCTATCTGCAGCTGACAATACCAACCTGCACCATGACTGCATGAGACTCCAGCAGTTTCCCCAGGAAAGATGGCTGGTACACCGCAAAGGTACCGTTGGGTACTGAGGGGACAAAGAGGGGAATTTCTAACACACTGTGACAACAGTTTTAATGTGTACATTTATATGTAGGTTTTCAACATGACAGATTCTCTTGAAATACAAAAGACCAAACTTAAACCTGCTTTTCAACAGTATTTTAATTGAATAATTGTCATACCTGGGCCCTGATAATGTTCAATAGGGTGTTCTAGACATGTGATAACTTGGGTTACATGTGATAACTTGGGTTATCACATTGGGCTTCTACTGTTATCACACTAGCTTCCATCAAATGATTCATATGCACTTTGCGTTAGCCAGGTGTGCTGCTGTTAAAAGACTTAATACCATATTTGGACACTGGAATTGCTGTTGTTAGATGTTACGTTTAAGGACAAGTTTCTTGACTTCTAGTGCATTTTGCACTGAAATGATTGAATGAGTGTTTTCTAGGTGGGTATGACATAATCAGCCTTTCCACAGTTTGGATCACCTTCCAGCATTCAGGAAATCCTACCCCCAGTCAGACTGGTACATTGGGTGATACAGAATACATTGTGTTGTATTTCATATCTACATAACAGTTGAATTTCACACATTATATTGCAAAAAAAGCATCACTAAAATGAAATTATGTCTTCATCCCTTCCTTCAAATTTACATTCAACAGCAAATCTGGAAGTCTAGTGAATAACTTCAAAGTTAACAACACATCAAACCTAATGATATCCCAGTATCATCTGCACAATGCAATTTTGGTCATCATTGGTCAAATGTAGGATTGATAAGGTCAAAACACCAAAGCTGAGCCAGACAACACTCACGCTGGTTGTTGATGTGGTCCTCTACATTCCACAGGTTGTTCTTGTCCCTAGTGAATGGGTTACAGGTCACCTCCAGCTGTTCCCAGCCCCTGGGTTAACAAACAACACGTCTGTTATGAAAGGTTAAACTTGACGTAACAAACACTGAACTAGTTAACTTTGGACCTATCCAAGTTTTTGAATGTCCGCCTTCAGGGCTTGAAATACTTTTTTCTGCATACCTGCGCTGGTGCAGGTAACATTGAAAATTACCTGCACCAGACAAACTTTACGTGCACCACTCTGAATGTAGGAAGTATGGATTATACTAAAATTGTTCAGGAACCATTGCCATTTTTTCTTTATACTTTATAAGTGGTAACAGCCAATGCAACTAATGGCAATCCACATACACCTTCATTATATGATATTTATGTATAAAACCCAGTACATGGACCAGTGCAGGTTAGTTGCAGGTAGACACCAGAAATACCTGCACAGCTCCAATTTTACCTGCACTAACCTTCATATGCAGGTGGTATTTCGAGCCCTGGCCTTGTTATGAATGAATCAGTCTACTGCAGCTACATTAGAGCTCACTGTCCATGCAATACTTAGACGAGACGGGGGGTGACACAGGTTATCTGCCACCAGCAGTATTGCTTGCAAACATTTAGAAA
The DNA here is from genome assembly GCF_000003815.2 of Branchiostoma floridae. Lineage (NCBI taxonomy): Eukaryota > Metazoa > Chordata > Leptocardii > Amphioxiformes > Branchiostomatidae > Branchiostoma > Branchiostoma floridae. The sequence goes on from NW_023365837.1 coordinate 56,050, forward strand.
ACAATTCTTACGAACAGTGCATCAGAAAAAAATGCTTATGATACAGATAGTTGAACATACAGGCCTAGAATAAAGGAAGAAGTGGAACTATGGTTGTGGTAATAACCTCACCATTTGGGGAGAGTCTTGGAGTGGGAGTGGAGGGCACAGCCTGTCATGTAGTGGATGAACCTGACCTTGGACCTGACCGTCTTGATCCTGCTCTTCTCCGCCCCTCCCACCACCTCCACCTTCCAGATGTCATTTATGTCTCCTGTCCCATTCTGAGGACACGTTGAAAGGTTACTAACTTTGCAATAGCCTTACTCAATACATGCTTTGGCCTAGGAAGAAAAACCTGACGGCCTTTATTCTATATGTACATAATGTACGTTCAAACATCCTGAATACTAATTATCCATAGTTCATAATTAGGAAACAACTTCCTTTAATTAGGCAAAAACAATGTTTGCGTATTTGTTTGTTTGTTTTATTTCAATCTCCATTAGTGTACATCATAAAATCATGCCACTACTCTTCCTGGAGTCATGATAATAAGAATAAATGAAATACATGAAATGAAAAGAAACGACTTAACATCAAAAGCGGATAATTAGCGTAAAATAATAAGCAAAATAATAAGCAGAGGTCAGAGGTCAAAATAAAGAAGTGATCATACATAACGAATAATGAATAGCAGAAGAAGTTAACTTAATTGATTGAAACACAATCCAATCAAAAGTGTACTATTAACACAACATAAATATATAACTTAGATATACTGAAATATAAAAATCATTACCACCATGTGCTCAGGGGTTGTCTTTTGTCTCGTGTTTTCGCAAGCTCTTTTATCCTAGATTTGAACTCAATGTTGTTGTATGATGTCGTTGTGTTTGGCAATGTGTTATAGGTTTTGATGCATCTGTAGCCAAATGTCCTTGTTTTAGCCAAGCTTAAGAGCTATGGTTTTGAGGAATCGGCAATCAAGTGGGTACAGAGTTATCTTGGCAACAGGAAATGTTTGTAGCTTCAACGCACATGAAAAATGCAGTTTCATTGTAGAGGTATTATCAAAATGCTGCATTTTCATCCAGGAAACTTGACGCCATCCACACATGTATGGCTCAAAAACATCATAATTACTCAGAATTTTGGGCTCTCATTCTTACTTCACTGATGAGAAAACAATATGGAAAATCAAAATGCCAATGAAGCAAGTAAGGAAACCTTAAAGGCATAAAGGTTTGCCAGACCAGAGTTGCAGCACCAGTAGATACATGTGTGGTACCTCACCTGTCCATACCCAGTGACTTGGAAATGTCTCTTTGTGATGGGGGCAGGTTCTTGGTGTGTGTGGAGATTTCTCTGGGTCCTGTAGGTAAGGAAGAAAGAATGGTCCTGTATTAAAATGATGCGTGGCAAGCCCTCGGCAGTTGACTTGAAGTCCCTAAATACCCTGGTTTTAAAAACAACAGATATATGTTTACCCCAATGATAAAGGTGAACTAGCATTATGTACCTTGGGTGTGAAGATCATTATCAAATAGAATACAGTAAAAACTGCTCAAGAGGACTACTCGGGAGACTGATAACATCTGTTCTTTGTGGACAGGTAGTCATTATAGATAGGATTCTTAGTAGATGGGAAAGTGAATAAGTGTGATACGATGACTCACGCTACATGCTCCAGTCGAACAAGGTCACCATTCTGCACAAACTGTAAAGGGTCTTCAGGAACTGTGGGCGAGACAAAAAATATTAAAAGTATCAAAAAGGGTTCCCATAGTCCCGTAGCCTTTTGGAAGGCTGTAGAGGCAGTGGGTTGTTATCCACCATGCCTAGGGCATGGTATTGGGATGTGGAGCCCATCCCTCTCCTTCTTTAATCTGCTTAAAGAAGTCAGCTACCCATTTTTACCTGAGTAGAGTGACGAAAGTCTTGATGAGTGCATGTCAAAAGGGCACAACATCAGTGACATGCCAGAGGATTCCAACCCAGGACCTCTGAATTCTTGGCCAAACACCCCAACTGTTAGACCATTACTGTTACACAATGCCACTGATAAAAAAGAGCTACATCTTTCTAATCAAATTTTCTTGGACTGGAAATCCACCAAAACAATTGTTTTGTAACAACCATAAAATATCCCAATACAAGTATCCTTGTGCACGCTGTGTTGCCTTTCCCATACTCCCATTTGTAGTAAAAAACAATGTGACAAAAAGCAAATTTAAATGAGCAATCTAACTTTCACTTACTTGGGTTTCTGTCATATCTCTTGATGATCCAAAGATTGTTGTCATCCTTGTGTGTGTATGCTGTTATCTGAAGAAAAAGATTTTGTCAGAACCTACATGTATTTCAATATTGTGAATAGTACAATAAGACACAAAATGTACTCTCACTAAAAGTTCTCACAACCTTGTACTAGAAACTAGAAACCTGGATTCATGTATTGTTACAGTACTAGATTCTGAGTACACTTTCAATTTTTTAAAAATTTCTGCATACAAATTAAGGATCTGTTACATGTATCACTGAATAACAGTCACTGTACTAGAAACGGACCCAAGTTGAGTGTCAGTTCATTTCTTCCAACTATCATGTTTCAGTATTACAAAGGCTAGCATATTGTTGGCATATACTTGGCTGTCTTGGATGTTGAGAAGTGCAGTGTCATCTGCATGTATTGTAGCACATCATATCTATGTGATGCATAATCAGGCAAGTCATTAAATGCACAATCTAAACAAGAGTGGCCCAAGAACTCAGCCTTGGGGTACCCCGACAATTTTCCAGCACTCTGGAAAATGTTGTCTTTTAATTCACTATTGATACAACCACTAAGACAAGTTTGAGGGAAACAATATGGTCAACAAAAATATTACAATTCCGAACTAAAAAACAACAACAAGAATTTCAAAAGCTACAGAGACAAGAAGAGCTGTACCTGCTGCTGCTGTGCCCCCAGCCCCTCGGGGTACAGGTGCCAGTGGGAGTGGAGCAGCCCTCCTGCAGGCCGGAAGTTCTTCAGTGTGATGGTGGAACCGTACGCTATATCTGTAACCACATGGAACGTTATTCCATTCATTACCCTAGCTTATGAAAGTGGTACGTAATATTATGCTAGATCGGTACTGTATTGATGCTGTATTCTTAGGAATTGTGGCCACCTCAGTCAAGATCCATGGGAAGTTTAGCACCAAAAGTTGCAAAATATGTCGACATTTAAAGGTATCCAAAATAACAGTTTTAGAAGAAATGTGTGACAACATTAAGGAATGGACCAGCCTGCCCCTTGCCAGCACCCAACCGCTGGCGCACGACAGGGAGAGATGGAGGGAGGTGTGCTCAGCAGCAAAACGCCCCCAAGACCAGTCAAGGGAGCGGTAAACGATCAAATTTACTGTGAAATTACCACTGCAGTCAGCACCAATGCCGTACTACTGTAACAGCAGCATCAAAACATTGAGCATTAGGACAGCATTACACACCTCTTCTCCACGGGTTATCTATCAATTTTGAATACCGATAGCTTTAGGTTCTGTCAGTCATCTACCCATACCACCACCGTGGTGGAATCTATTTTATTCCTGCCAAAGACTGAGTTCTAGCAACACAAATGAACTTTGGAGCAAAGATGAAAACAAACATTTTGACTAAGCTAAGAAAACCAGCTCACCTTCCGGCATGTTTGCCTGGTACAGCTTGTTCCCTTCAAGAGTGGACTGGAAGGCTGAGCTCATGAAACCATCACCAGAGCCACTGGAAAGAAATAACAGTCATCAAAACAAGAACATCACATGAATTTAACATTTTGCGCCCATGTTCTTTACTCCTCTAAATGTTTTTGAGTATACACAACTTCAAAGTAACAAATTACGTTGCCATTTATTTGTTAAACATTTCTTTCATCAGGACTGGTATTCATGGCATGAACAGTTTGGCCTGGAACCCAGAGGTCCTGGGACTGACCAATATCAATAATACTATGATTGGGAAAGGCACTTAACATGACTTTTCTCACTCCACCCAGGTGTAAAAATGGGTACATATTTTGGTATGGGTAAAGAGTACATGTAGTGGATAGGAGAGGGCTGGACTCCACAAGTCTTCCAATACTGTATCCTAGACAACGTGACAACATCCCACTGCACCGACGGCCTTGAATCCTTTGGGACTACCTTCAAGTTGTTGAAAGGATGCCAATTGGAACATAACGACCACAATGATTTGAAATTTGGTGGATATTGATAAATAACTTAATACGGCATAACTATTTCCCAAAATTTGAGTCTTCCACCTCATTCCTTGCTGAAATACTGAAGTAATCAATCACCCCTCATTATATTGATAGTAGCAGTACTCACCTTTTGTACAAAGTGTGGAAGTGAACAGCAAAGCAGGTAATGTAGATGGCTGCCGGTAGGACTATAAGGCACAGGGCTCGAGCCAGGAAGTGTTTGAAAATGACCATCTGGGCATAAAACAGAAGCACAGGTTAAGACAAATTAGAGCTTTTAATTTCTAGTCTACCCGTCTCCGGTTACAACTCATTCCGAGAACAAACATGGACCCGAGCCAGCGGGAACAAACTTTAAAACACACACCAAGACAAACACGCAAAAAGGAAACAATATCTACATTTCTGAGAACCCTTGGGAATGAGGTGCACAATTGGAGCTGTGCACCCAAATATTTTCTGTGGGTGCACAGGGTGCACCGAAATATTTTCATAGGCTTATGTAAACCTTACAAAAGTCGCTACACTTTTGTTGTGTCAATAAAGATTTTGTAATTTGTAACCAAGATTTATTATCAGTCTTTCTGACATTCTACTTAAATTTAAGTGGTGCACCCAAAATTTTTTGTGCACCCAATTTTTTAAGCTGGGTGCACCATTGCACCTAATCCCCAAAATGAATTACGAGCCCTGGTAATGCTGTCCCGATGCTCAATGTTTTGAAGCTGCTGTAGTCTAGCATTAATACCAACTGCAATGGTAATTTCACAATAATTTTGGATGATTATCGGTTCACAAAATCATTTTGCAACTTTGGTGCTCAAATTTCAAGGGATCTATACTGAGGTGGCCTCAATGCCAAAAAATACTGCGTCAATGCAGTACCAATTTAGCAGTACGTTCATTGTACGTACCATTTTCACAAGGGGAGGTACAAAAACCTACCAGTGGTAAGGTGAGATCCCCCAGCAGGTCCCACAGGTCGCTGACAGTCTTCAGCCCCACCCACAGAATAATGAACAATCCCACAAACTTCACACTGAAGGCCAGGGCGATGAAGCAGCCTGCACCACACATCCACACCCACCAACACGTGGAAAATGGTCTGTATTCGGGGCATGGAACATATAATGAAGGTAGTTAGAGCATGTATGTATTTTTCTCCAACAGTATCCAATACAAACAAACCTGAAATTCTACTGGAAGCATGCAAGTTCATCTGAGCTGGTTAAGCACATAGTGAGAAATCCAACTCAAAGAATGTGACGCCACAACAGCAGTGGATTGTTCATTCCTTGACAAAGACTGTTCAGTCAAAAATTTGGGTGAGTCTAACTTTTGTGTTGGATATTACATTTAAATTACTTCAATAATTAAACTTTCATAATCTTTACAATGTCATATAACATAAAACATTTTACTTTGTAAGGTATAACATGTGGAGAAAGTTGTTGAGGATATTGATAATATGCTTAAAATTATTACCTGTTTCTGAGAGAGTCAAATTTTGACTGACAGAAGACTGCTCCCATGATGAAGCAAAGCATGATGGGATCCAGGAGGATATACTGGGATAGGGTAAGGCAACCTGTGTCTGTGGTAACACAAGAATTGCATGTTAGATAAATGTGAATTTTAGCATATCTTATGAACTCGACATGAAACAATTGTAGGCTCTTTTACGATAAAAGTTAACATGAAAACAAAGTAGAATAGGTGACTGCAAGTCTTTACCCATTTGTGGTTATTACATGGAAAAGGCACCTGAAATAGAGCAAGGTGGAGCTACAGTTCTGGGAATCATGCAAAACTATATACATTGTTCTCATTTACATTGTACATTTCTTCTAATCTGAGCAATTTTGTAACTTGCGGTTGCCAAATATACAAGTTGGTAGAGACAATACCAGTGGGGAACACTTATAAGTTATATAGCGCTTTTACAAATTTTAAGATAGTACATTGTTTTTTGTCCCTGATTTATTCAAAAATTCCCTGAGGGGAAAGGCATAAATTTATCAGGTACAAAACGTGTTCAAGATTGACCCAGAAAGGCTGCATACTATATATATTTTGAGTTTTTCCATTTTCCATTTCAGTCCCACAAATTTGTCTGAGACTTGCCCCAAATCGGGGGTGCATATAAGAAGAACTTTATTGTACATGATACAATGTATGGCAACAACTATTACACAAAGTACAAAATAGAGGTATAGAAGAAAGCTTAATAACCTAATTAACATAACAATAAGGGCTAACATATTTCTTTGATATACAATGTAGTATTACAATGGAGTAGGCTAATCATTAGTTACAGTATTTTTTCTAATAGCAGTGCAATCCTTGATATATTTGCCTTTTTTTGCATTATGGAAGTTCTGACATCTAAAGATATACACAAATATGTTTGTAGTATCGAGTCTCTTGAATTCTGTTGTACTTGATTCAAGAAATATGAATAATTGATTATGTAAACTTGTGTATCTAGAACATATATATGGTAGGTGCTCTTTCTCTCACCAAAAAGCAGCAGAGCAGCAGCGAGAGCGGCAGCAGGTACAGACCACGTCAGCTCCCACACTGTCAGGAACGCCAGGGGAACCACGGTGGAGCCCAGGCACACACAGAACTACAAACAAACATACAGACAACACTGGTTCTTCATTTTATGTTGTTGACTTACATGTAGATACAGTGTTGAACCACAGTGGAGCCCAGGCACACACAGAACTACAAACAAACATACAGACAACAGGGGATCTTCATTCTATATAGTCCAAACACAACCTATTCAAACAAAAAGTAAACCACCCCTTTTTGTGTGTATGGCGTGCCTATCTCCATTTCTTTAGCCCTAGGGCCACACAGCGTGTGCAAGCACTACAGCAGGGGGCTAGTCCACTGGTAGGGATGTGTGTGTTTAACTCTCATAGTCTTTCTCACAATTACTGACTGAAAGCTATAAGCAGCTTGTTCCATTTCCAAAGCCTTTGTTTTGGTATCACCCAAATGGTGTTTGAACCAATGACCTCCCAAAACAAAGCATTGCACTGGTTTAAGATAAAAAGTAAAAGCATTAGGTCAGTCCTAAAGCCTTCTTGAGGCTGTAGAGGAAGAGGGTAGTTATTCACTATATCTAGAGCCTGGTATCAAAAAGCATCCCTCTCCTTCCACCACCTTTTTACCTCTCCAAGTTCAACAGAAGTTGGGTATTCATTTTTACACCTGGGTGCAGTGAGGAAATAAAGTGTCATGTGCCTTTCCTATTGGTGTAACATCAGTGGCATATCAGTGGATTTGACTCCCTAACACAATGCCACATTACATGGTTCAAATACAACATATTAGTGAGTACAACAACACACAATCAAATAATCTTTTGATTTCACATGAACCATTTCCCACATAAGACACAAACTTTGACAAAAACACTCACACTTCTCATGCCTATGTACTTGGTTTCTCCATACTTGTCTCCAGGTTTGTCAAAGGGAAAAGTACCATCATAACCAGTCAGGTGTCCTGCCAGTCCTATCAGCATCTACATGAAAACCAGAAGAGAAATACAAAAGTGTATCACTGGTATTGACTCTGTAACATGTGTTTTTAGATAGCAGTAATAGCATAAACTTTGTGTAACTTATAGACAGTAAGACTCATGTGCAAACAAAAGACCTCTAGAAAAGATATTAGACCCTCAGGCTAAAAAGATCTGTTGAGAGAGTGAGCAAATAAACCATCAGAAAGTCATTGTTATTGTTGTTGTTATTGCAATTGGGTATGCTGACACTTCACATATAGCCGATATATAACCCCTTTCACAGAGATCAGAACGCATGTGCGGCGACAGGAAATCCAGGTAAAATGTCAAACTTTCAAAGGGTAAGGCCCACAAAAAGAAAACAAAACCCATCTGGAAGTGGTTATGCAAATCGAAACAATATTCAAGACAAGAACTGTTTTCTTTTTTGAGGCCTTTACCTTTGACATATTACCTAGAATTACTGTCACCGCACATGCATTCTGATCTCTGTGAAAGGGCTTATTACTTGATATATAGGCTACATGTAGTTCTGTGATGAATGCAAGAATGACTGGATTTTTAAGAAGAGTCAGAAATAAGAAGAACATACGCTGTAGCCATTGACTTACTTATGACTTAGATTGCAGGTGGAATAATTCAAGTGGTATGCTATATTAAAGCAATTTGTACCAAATAAACTACCATGTTTATTTGTTTCCTAATGTTACCTACCTTCCCCAAGGGAGGGTGGACATCAAAGAAGAATGTCCTGTTGATGTAGTAACTGCCCATCTTTCCAAAATGGGTTTCATCCCAACTGGAAACAATACAAAACAGTTTCAACTGACATCACACGAAGTCTAGTAGTACTAACGTTACTAGAAATAGTAGAATGTGATTGGGAATTTGGGACATATCGTGTACTGGCAATGGTTTTGTGTTCCTGTGGCTCGAGTTCTCCTTTTTCTTTTCTTACTGCTGAGCAACAGGGGTTACTAGCAGTGCATGCTGGTGTTTAATCATCATCATCATCATCGGTCGACGTGATCGCACATGTTCGCACATGTTTACACACGGCGGGGTTATACCGCCCCTTACGGGGTGACATACCCTTTCACTGGCTAATTACAAGACGGGGATGCGCCAGGTCTCCCGTCCGGGTGAATGATGTAAATCACCATGTGGCTGATACGACACAGAGGTTTGCCAGGCCTCCATCTGGGTGATTTGAAGTGAATCACCAACTCCCGACAGAAGGATTTGCACCAACACACACCGCACCATCGCACGTGTGGGGGTTCTTTAACGTGCATGGGGTGTGGCTCTCCCAAAACACAGGACCTCCATTTAACGTCCTATCCGAGGGACAGCCCTAGCCGAAGCTAGGTACTCATTTTCACCTGAGTTAAGTGAGGAAAGCTGTGTAAAGTGCCTTTCCCAAGGGCACAAGATCAGTAACACGGCAGCCAGATTCGAACCCGCGACCTCTCGGTTCCGAGTCAAACACACTGCCACTGCGCTACGTAGCTGTCCCATGGTGTTTACTAGTAACAAGTGATAATCACAAATAAACATAGGGAAAATAAAGGTAAACACTAAGGAACATAAACAACTGAGTTAGTGTCATCCCTACCATATATGATCAGGTTCCTCTAGTTTGTAGAATCTTGTGCCGAGAGTTAGCGCCACTACAGCCGCAAAAACTCCCCACGTCTGGAGGCCGAGTTGCTCCGGCTTCCCTCCGTCCTGGTGCCGCCCTTTCGTCCCTGTCTGCGCCCTGCCGTTTGGAGGTGCCGCGGTCTCTTTGGTTGGGCCATTCTGCTGTTTACCCCTCCCCATTGTCAAGTTTCCAACTTGCGTTTGAACCCCCGTTTGAGACCAATTTCTATCTACAGCATCTCCCTATCAGCACAAACGAATACTCGGTACCTTTATCTTCATTTTAAACCCAATTTTCATTTACCTGACCCGCTAAAAAGCAATAAAAATCGAGAAAACTTCATAAATGTGCGAAACAAAAACTGCAAACTTGTGGTCGCCTTTACCCTCTGACGTATGACCCCAAATAGTAACGTTGACTTTGTAAATAGGGGTGCCTAAATACAAAAGAAAATCTATTCTGAGTATAGTCGTCTATGCAAACTATTAAGCCAACAAAATAATTCAAATGACAGTTTAAATTCATTCATGGATAGATATACGGTTGCGTAAAGGTTTTATATGCATATATAGAAAATACCCCATTACGAATGGACTATTCCATATTTAGGGTGAAAAGTGTACGGCCCCGTCCACGTATCGTCCGGTGTCCGCCCAACATGTCATCCAAAGTAAAGCTTTTCTTTGTTTTCCTGTACAGTTTAGGCAAAATTTAGTGATGTTATTATATCCTTCATGAAACCTTGTATTGCAATATGGTGTGTAGGTAATAGATTTCATGAAAAAAGACCGACAAGGAAATGGACAAATGTATGCCTCCGTCACATGTTTTCCGAGGGGGCCCGTAGGGGGTGTAGCCGATCTTTGGCCCCGGCCGGGTTTTGGAGGTCGGGGGAGCTGGTCTACCAGGGCCCCGGTCGGGCGCTGAAGTCGGGGCAAAGCCGTCTTTCACGGACATGCTGTACGCATTTTACATTTCTAAACCCGGCAGCTTACGGGCTTTTCCCCCCGGGCGTTCGATCGGGGCCCCGGCCGTAAGACTCCCGCTGTCCCCGGGCTGTTTCTTCGATTCGGGGTGCCCCCCAGTTGATTTCACGATGATTTCACGTTACAGATTGGTTCCGGCACATTGTTTTCGCTGGGGCCAGGGCTGATTTTAATAATGTGCGAATCAGAATAAATGGCGGGCCCGCCCAAGCCCGTAAATAGCCCAGCACCCACTGGGAATCCCAGGGGCCCCGTCCGGTGTCATGCCAAATTCTGCTCAACTATACTTTTGTTCCATGGGACATTAGGGTTTTTGGGTTACCCCCAAATGGGTTACTCTGTACAGGGCAACTCCTCTCAACTTCTTCTGCTTGAAAGGTACCACACCTCAGGAGTGCAACAAACTTCCTGTCAGGTGTACTGGAAACCCCCAAGCAGTGTCAGGGCAAATATTTGTCAGGAGCAAAAACTTGGCTTGTCACTGGTCAAAGTGCAAAAATGATTTAAAAAACAGGATGTCAACAACTTGGTGGGGTATCCGATTGCAAATGTGACCGCAGTGTAGTTTGCAGAGCCACATTGTACAAAATGTATTCATTCATTAGATTTTATTAAATTGTAATTGCATTAGTCATGGTGCCCCAATGACCCACTAGAAGGTCAATGGATAGGTGAGGTGAGAGAATTGCAAATGTAATACAGTCACTGTCACATTTCCAAACAGTGAAACAGGTGCCTTGGTGAGGGCGTGCATGCCCCTTTTCCATAAGGCGTAGGCAGACTATTTTAATTTCCCGTTATTCATTAGGAAAGCTTATTCATAAAATGCGTAGCGAGATGACCAAACTTTGCATAACTACTTGCCTTTCTTGATTTTGCATAATGCATAAGAGGTTCGTCTGAATTAAGTAGGACCCCTTTTCAACTGAATAACATAACAATTAACATTGATTTGATTTTCAAGACAGATGTATTAATACCTGTGATTTACTATCATTTAGTCCAAACTGAGAACCTGTAGGACTTTAGCAAAACTTCAGTAAAACTGTCCCCAACCACCTGTCATTCAAATGTAGTTTTAAACATTAAGATTTTAGACTAGGTGAAACTTATGGACATTCAGATTTAGAGAAGTTTAAGTGGCTTATATCAAGTTATACATGTTTGTTTGTATCATATGCTGGATTTCCTTACCCTCCTGTCCCTGGTGCTGAACAACATTCCCACACCCATCCCTGTCACTGCTGACCAACTACTGGGTCTGCACTAGAAAAATCATTTTTTTCAGGGCAGGCCTGGTAGTACCAGTAGTAGTCTATCTAATAATAGGATGGCATATAGGCTAGACTTTCTTCCCAAATAAATTTGAACAGATTAATTCTTTTGTTGTGAATAGTATCTACTTAACACTTAAAATCAGCCTTGGTCCTATGAAAAAAAGCAGGCTAGAAAGAGATGTACATTTGTACTTGCTGTAACCTGATCGTGATAACGTCGGCAGTCACAGAACGGTCACTCAGAAAAAAGCCATACAGTGCACACTTCATGTTCGTCAAGTTCGTCAAGTTTTACCACTTTGTAATTCATCATGCCAAAGGGGAAGAGGCCTATGACCACATTCCCAATTGCAAAGCGGAAGATGACAGAAAGAGTGAGAAAGAGGGAGGAAGAGGTAGAGGCGACGGGAAGCGGGATGCGCGACGAGCCAGCGTGGGGGCGGGTGAGACCCAGTCTGGATGACGATCTGGACTACGAGCCGTACCCCTACAGCCAGCACAGCCAGCTGGGTCAGCAGTCCGCACAGAAGGTCGCCATCTCAGAGGAACAAGATGAACGGATTGCAGCCTTCATAGAGAACCACCCAGCCTACTATGACATGTCCAATCCGGACTATAAAAACAAGGCCAAGAAAAGTGCATGGTTGAAGGATGAGGCCACTGCAATTGGACTGACGCGTAAGTTTCTATCCCTGTTCAGTTTCCTCATTTCCTAGTTATTGACTTCATGTACAAAATGTACAGAGCAAGCCTTGATACATACAGTGTATCTGTGTTGGTGGGACGGTGTGTCTGTAATTGTTTGAATACACTGTCAGTAGAGTGGCAAGAAGTCAGGGAGTGGGAAGATTGTTGCAAGGTCAGACTTGCAGGAGTGACAGGAAGTAGAGTTCAGAGTTGGTACAACTAGTCATTAATCAGACATGACAGTCCAGGCCATGGGGTCAATGGAAGAGACTACTAATTTATGGGGCCATATTGTTTTTGGCATGTCTGTTTTCCAAGCCATATTTTACAAATTCTAGCTAGTTTTGTTGCAAATTTCAAATATACATTTTTTGCACTGTTTTTCCTTTTCTTTAATTCACAGCCAAACAGATCCTGACCAGGTTCCAGACTATGAGAACAGACTATTTTAAACTGAAGCGGAAGATCGTGTCGAAGTCTCCCCGCGGTCGGCCCAGGATTACTCCACTACAGGAGTTCAAGCTGCGCCGCTACACGTTTCTCGACGCACACTACCGGGGGCGGGGCCAGAATTCTTCACTGGAATTTGGATCGGTAAGCCTTAGGAAGAATTTGTATAATTTTTTATACCATTCCATGAAATATTCTTCTACATTTGCACTTTTTTTGACTACTGTACTTGCCTGATCAAGCCAGTGCCGTTTTTCCATGGGTAGAATAAAATGTGGGCAGTTACAACTTACATACTTTCAATGGCATTTCTTGTACTGAAAAATCAAAAGATTTCCTTGTTGCATAAAAATTGCCTATAAATATGTCATTCAAATTTCCGGACGTTACAAAATTGGATTGGACCAGTAGAGTTTTTATATGCTCTTATCCTATAAGGCCACAGCAATTTCATTAATTGGTTCTTGGAATTTTTCCAACAATGAAGATAATGTGGGTACATTTATCATTGCAGTAAGATTTTTCTTTCCTGTAGTACAGACATAAAAAAAATTTGATAACTTTCAATAAACAGATGCAGCTACCACAGTGCATGTGGTAGAGTTTGTTTGCTTTTGAAAGCTGATAACTTATCATCCTTTTAAGTTTTGTACTCTTAGCCCTTATCTTTAATAGACTTTACCCAAGACTGAGGTAGCAAATCTTTTTCGTCCCTGTCGCTCCATTTTTTTTTTCTGAAATATTCGGGAACCAGCACAATGAGTAGGCATAGCCTAAGTGAGGTTTAAGACTTGTTAAACTCTGACCTGTCCTTTCCTATGTTTCAGGCTCCGCAGCCAGATTTCAGTTCCGACGAAGACGAAGTAGATAACGTGAGGTTCACCTCGAGTGCGGAAAACAGCGCGGGAACCAGTTACAAACGCAAGCACCATGCATACGACAGCAGCGCGCCCTCGCCCTTACCCAGCAAGAAGAGTAAGAAGGGTGTGACAGAGGTGCTGGTAGAGCTGCTGACAGACTCACACAAGGAACTCCGACAGTCGCAAGCTACCCGGGCTGTGGTACAGTACTTTTCTGTTGTCTCTGAACGAGTTGGATTCTGTAAGAAAAAGATAGGGAAACGTATTGTTTTTGCTCTTTTTCTTCTTCTTTCTGATTCTTCTTTTGTTATGGAGGTTCACTGGAAGCAACCATATACATGCAATAGTTGTCTTATACTTCTTATGGTGTTCTACATGTAACTGTCCTTAAAAATGGCCAGACACAAAAATGCACTTGAATGTCAAGAAACTGATTTTGTCAAGAAGTACTGTAAATGCAGAAATGTTCGTGGTGGTTTTATGTCCGCAGTTTAAAACCACCGCGAACATTTTTCCATGGCAGTAAGAGACAATAAGTAAGTACATGGTACTACCGCGAAATTAAATCCACCGTGAAAAGTCCCTTTTCCCGCTACCGCGAAATTAAATCCCTGCGAACTTAAATGCATTTACAGTATTGCCCATATTCCTTTGTATGCCAAAACATGTTTATTGCCTCAGGTAATGAATGAATCAAGTTGCATGAATTAGGTTTATGTTTTTTTTTTGGCAATGGCTCAGGGGTGAGCCTAATATTACAGTGTGTGCATGAGCAGCTTGTCAAAAGACAAATTCCTGGGAGGGAAACATCCTGAATTTTCTGGAAAATGTTACCTTTCTATTTCTTCCAGAATGTCAATGGCAGGGTTAGACATTAGTCCATTAGCCTGATTGCCCGGGCAAGTGCCGGTTGTTTTACCGTATTTGGGGAAGGACTCATAAAGAACATGTTGGTCTCATCTTCCCCAACACAATCCAATGTACTTAGTTTTAAGTAATTTAACATCTAAGTGGATACTTTTTTTTCTAGATACTTGCAAGATAAAGATCAAGGGTGTAGGTCTTGTGTAACTTTAAAGCCCCACTTAGCTGCAGTCAATCACTGAATGAGGTTTATTGATATCCAGATTATACTTACTTACTTGCTTATCCTCTTCATGAAGATTAAGCCTTCTTATTATTATGTTCTGTATTTTATATGTTGTTACTCCTATGTTATAATTGTACTGTACGTAGTTGATGTTATTTTTATGTGAGGGAGGGCAATACTTGTAAAGATCGTTCGAACCTGACTTGCCCTCCCATCACTTTCTGATAAATTCAGATAAACAAATAAAGACTGCTTTACTTTTACTTAGGCTTCAACATCTAGCAGTGCCATCCCGAGTACCAGTGTTCCGAGCGAGCGCAGCGCCTGGGCACAGTGGCTGTCCAGTCTACAGCAGGAGATCCCACAGGACGTGTGGAGGGCCTACCAGATGGAGACCTTCTCCGTAGCCATGCGCTACGCCATGGGGGCACAGCAACAGCAACAACAGCAGCATCCCAGCATCCTGTCTCACCAGGAGCTGTCACTGCCGCTGCCTCCGTTCAGCATCGCTGCCCCGACAGCACAGCAGGGTCAGCAACAGGCAGACTCAAAAACAGTACGTACACCTTCATGTTAGGCCATGTTGATTTCACTATGTGGATGACATGCTGTAAATACAGAAACTTTCGCGGTGGATTGATGTTCGCGGTTTTCGCGGTGGCCACTTCACCACGAATTTAAAACCACCGCAAACATTTTTCCATAACAGTAAGAAACTACAATGCATGGTGCTACCGCTGAATTAAATCCACCGCGAAAAGTCCATTTTACCGCTCCCGCGAAATTAAATCTCCGCGAACTTAAATACAATTACAGTATTCTGGGAACCTCCCAAAACAAATGTGAACATGTGAAGAAAAAGTCGAGCAAAAAATAAAAGGTCAGGAAGGTTGAACAAACCACTGAACACACAGATTGTGGAATACCAAACAATTAAGATTCTCCTTTTTTCTTCTTCTTTGGTGGAATCTTTTGAAATTGGCTTTGGCATTGTATGACATTAGTACATGTATCCAGTTTCAAATATTTTTGGGGGTAAAATGTAGTACTACTCATAAATTTTTCATTTCATTTATTGAAATGCAGCTGCTTTGTTCGATTTACAGTATGGTTGTAATTATTTGTTTTGAAATTAGCAAAACTTGATGCGCATAGGAATGTCATGCATTTAATCAAATCAACATGGTCTTATTTGCACAGGATTTTTTATATGCTTGCACAACAATCAAGAAATGACATCATGATAGACAGATTTTGTTTGAAGAGAAAGACCCTGTCACAGTCCGATACTTTGTTGTGATCTCTTTTCTCTAATCATTTTCAGCTTCCAGTTATCGCTCACATCATGCTGTTGTGCCTTTATCACATGATTTTTTATTTCGCTCTGTCTGCATGTTTTTAAGATAAATTACGATTTTGAATGAATCAGATGATCATTGGTAGTTCTATATATTAGATTAACGTACCGTATACATGTATTGTTTGTCTTTTCAATATGATGCATCTATATTTACATTTCTTTTTTATTTACTATAGGTCATCACAAAAAGTTGAAAAGCCACTCAAGGTTTAGGGCCACATACAATATAAACATAAAAGTGAGAACTTGGTGAGATAGATGAGAGAGCCCAGAGTCTCTCAAATCGTTCAGCCCCTGTGAGAATTCAATTTAGAATAACAAAGATGTCACAAGAGTTGATCCATAACTTGAAGACGTCAAGATTATAGATTCGAAGCAAATACGAAGAAGCAGGTATCTCACTGGGCGGTGACTTTTTGCAAATCATGAGATTCGCTAGTAGTCGACAATTCTTTGCCGATTTGTTGCCTGAATTGGGAATCTTTTTATAACTTCGAAAAGGGCAATTTGCAAAATGTTGTGAGTGGGCGATCACTGCAAATCTCTTTTTGATAAATCTTCATCACTGTACATATGCTAATTCTGGGTGTGGCCATTTTGTGTATAGAGGTCAAGTATTTTATCAGTGTATCGCACTTAAGTGTGACGCAAAGTTGCTGGAATAGTTTGTCATCAACAGTCCCAGTGAGATCCTGGGAAGTTGTAGATGTAACACCAGTGTGGTAGCGGTGGTATTAGGCTGCCACACTAGTGTCACTTTCTGCACATCTTGAATACAGAAATAAAAGACTTGTTGACTGTGATGTCATGTTTTGTTGTTTCAATTCTTGTTACGATGTTTATGGTCTTTGTGGTTTTTATCCATTTCCAAAGTTATCACAAATAGCCACTGTGAACATGAGTCATTGCTTGACAACATGGCACTGCCATAGTACATTGCCTCCATACAGTAGTGTGCATAGCCCAGTGGTTCGTGGCCTGGCGCCTCTGAAACTAGAAGCCATTTTATTTTAGCATGAAAGTTCATTTGTGTTGGTAAATGGCATTATAGATAAACTAAACTGCCCAATTGATGGGGACTTACCCCCCCCCCCCCCCCAAAAAAAAAATTTGGAGCAAGTCCCAATCAATTTTATTGTTGGTTATCGGAGATAAAGTTAAGTTTATCCATAATAAAAGCCGTAAGTTTACATCCTGGCTGTTGTTACTCAACTGACATGTACGCTACTGGAAAGGGTCACAGTCCACAGGACAGGGTGTTAAGTTGTGGTCCACTCAGTCCATTTTTCTTTTTTTTCATTTTTACCCAGGGTTGCACAGCTCAGTGTTACTGTCACTCCTTTGCAGTCACTGTGGTGCCCTGTTCCTTGTTGAAAAGAGCAGAATTTTCCCAGTACAATGAACCTGCAGTCCTGTAAATACTGTACATTAGTGTATAGTTAGCCTGTGTTTACACAAGCTCTCGCTGGCCAGAGTTAATTACCCCCTCCCCCAACGGCGGCAATCGTAGGGCCGGCCACTAGGGGTGCGATTTTAGTCAGGCTATAGTGTATAGCATCCCTATCAGTATCACAACCAGTAGAAGAATACTAGTAGCTCTTCAATGAGCTAAACTGAATCATCACATGTTCAGAGCCTAGTGTGGCCTAGATCTGCTACATCCCATACAGACCCCCCCTTGGAAATGTGACTGAGGCATAAGTAGGGAGCATTGTCCGTTACAAGCATTCACTGTAGCATACAGTGAAAACTTCATGTGTGTATTCTTTCTTTTGAATTTGATCTATGACATGACAATTCTAACAATTGTGCCTCTTTTTTTTTCCCTCCCAGCCTCTACTGTACTCCTACTTCCGTAGCTCATGTGCCTGGAGGGTTCGCATTGGTATGTTATTATTAATATCCATCAATATACAACAGTCTACATTATTGCTAATCAATTCCTTCTACTCGTAACAGGACATGAAAATGCATGAAATGCCATTTTTTAAGTCCTTATTTCATAGTAGAGTCACACAGCATGAACATCAATTGGCCAACAATTCTGCTAGCTCTATATCTAACTGACTTTTGGCTGTGTTACGCCCAATGTTCTCTAATTGATCATTGCATGATTTTTTAGGGATTGTTCAATGTTAGCATGTCACTGGGCTCCATAAAAGGGTAGATTTGAAAGGGTAGATTTTGGCAAAGTTACACATTGTCAATGTACTACTACTAGGCTCATGAAATGATTTTTCCCCACCAAGTCTAGGTTTCTCTTCACTTTGAATTTAGTGCTTGTTGTAACTGTTTATTTTGATTTCTTCTACATGTTCTAGCTCTGAACCTGAAGGGAATTGAGTATGACCAGGCTCCGGTGCATCTCATAAAGGATGGCGGACAACAGGTAAACAACACAACTGCTTTATGATTTGGACATTACATAAAACCATACAATCATGTTACAATCCAAATATCTTAGTTTAAAACTAGCTTGAAACATTTAGAAGTCATTGCTCAGTTAAAATCTTTTTTTTTTTCAACCTTTATTAAAGCTTGGTACATCTTCGGCCTAAGCCGTTTTTCAAGATTTCAAGGGTGGAGGAGGTCAGAGGTCTTGTCTAAAATCTTAATACATTTGTAGTACACAAAAAATACAATTCTACATTCCATAATCACTTTCAAAGTAGTAAACATGATATCAGTCCACCTCATAGTCCATAGTTGCGTAATTCTCGTCGAGGAAATTACTGGATGTACTATTAAGAAGGCATGACCTCTGACCTCCTCAACCCTTCAAATCTTCAAAAACTTGTTCAAAGTTCATGAAATGGCACTTTGTATTCCAGTTGAAGGATTGTCTTGTTGTATTGTCTAATCCCTGTCTCTAATCCCTACAATACAATGTCCCTGTCTCCAAACAGAACTCAGAAGAGTACAAGCAGAAGAACCCCATGGCACAGGTGCCCACCCTGATCATAGATGGACACAAACTCACCCAGTCTGTAAGCACACTCATTCGACTATTGTATTTTTCTTCACATATATATATGATCTATACTAGCAGTGTATGTACTAGAAAATGAAAGGCATCAACACTCAAATAAAGAATAAAACAGTGTTGGGTAGCAAGTAGTTAGTGCATTTTTAAATAGCAGGTATTGCTTCATCCAAACCAATCAATTAATGATATCAAGTCAGTGTACAATGGTTTAAAACTGCCCACGCTAAAGTGGGGTTGTCTTGCATAACAGCAAGATGTTTGGCCCATGATCCAGAGGTCATGGGTTCAAATCCATTAATTTTGCGCTCTTGGGAAAGACACTTTATTAGTTTATATAGATTCTATAGCTTTCCTCACTTTATTCAGGTGAAAATGAGTGAAATGCTTCAGTTTAAGGAGAGCCATACCTCAAGCACGTTAAAGAACCCAGTACACTTACAAAAAAGAGTAAGGGTCCTTCATGGTATGATTGGCTCAAACCTATAGCCGCACCTTGGCAATTGCTGTCGTATTTAGGTCACTAGTGCCAAATGGCAGCTCACTCTAGACTCATATGATTTAGCCCTTTTTGTCTGTGAATAGAGTGTTGTCGGCCTCCCCAATGATGATTGTGACAGAGTTTATTTGTATTGATCCTGAAGAAGGCAACAGTGCCCGTTGAAAATTTGATCCATGTATACCTTTGTGTTGGAAGAAAGTTAAGCATTGTACTGAGCTTATTTGTAGTGTATAATAATACTGTATGTTGTAACTTTTTAGATGGCAATCCTGGAATACCTGGAGGAAACTCGTCCTGACCCTCCCCTCCTGCCTAAAGACCCTGCTACAAGGGCAAAGGTAAGGAAGGATGTAGTGTACCTCATAAAAAGCTGTTTGAAACAAGTGCATAATTATCTAAATGTGTAAGATGATGAAAACCTATTACTAGATTGACATTTTGCATTAGAATGTGATATTTTTGAAAACGATTCTTTGAAAATTAGGGTCTGTAGGTAGAATTCTCCTTTTTCATATTCTTTTTTGTTTTAAATTTTGATCAAAGGGATCCAACAAATACCTTGGACCTTGATGAACCTTGAGGGGGGACATCTAGCGATACAGTTAAATAATGCAAAACTGAAATGCATCATGATCAGGACATCATTCTGGTATTTTCAACATCATACACAGTATTTCAATATGTTATGCCATGTTTCAACATAAATGGGGCTTGGCCTTACCAGTTGTAACATTCAAAGCTGTGGCCAGTTGGCATGCAACTAAAACCAGCTACCTGTCAATATTTTGGTTACCGGTTACTTCTTCTGTTACCTTCCTCAACACAATACTGACTGTGGTTCTGCTTCCCACTGCTAGGTGGAGCTGCAGTGGGACAGACCTCTATCTAACATCTTTTTATCAATCCATGCAGAAACTATTCACAGACACATAGATCACCATCATCTATTCAAATTGAATGATATCTTGTATATTCCAGGTTCGGATGATTGCAGAGACTGTTAACGCAGGCATCCAACCCATTCAGGTGACCTTCCATTTTATATACTTCCAATGTGAAATCTCTACTGTCATTGACATTGACATCATTGAAAATAAGCAAGCTTTCTACGGTTTCCTGTCTTTTGAAATAACTTATTACGTTCCTTCATTACAAAGTTTAGATTTTATGACTCTGGGTATTTCATTGGACTGCATCTGTTGCCAACAGTGATAGACTCACTAACTCACTCAGTCGCCAACTTGGGAAATTTATTATTAAATGTAAACAAAAATCGTAATTGGCGAAATGTTGAAATTGGCTCGAACTAGACTTAAACTAGTTGCCAACAGGCCTGATCACTACAAATCTTTTTTTATGAATCTTTATCATTTTACCTTACTTTTAATTTCATTCAGCAGTAACACTGCAATCTGCAATAAAGTTGTCATATATCTCATTTTGAGCCAAAAATAAGGATGTGACATTCTGGGATGCTGCCATTTTGTTTGTAGAGGTCACTTATTTTATCCGTGTTTCGTTTCGTCGGTGTTACAGCAATGGAAAATTGGCGGAAAAAGATGCAAAGTTGCCGGAATAATTTGTTGCCAAAAGATTCTCCCCTGATACCCACATGAATAATCTCAGAACACAAGACATTGCTGCGCTATATCTGATATCTACCCCCCTTTCTTTCCCCCCTCCCCAGAACCTGAGTGTGCTACAGAAGGTCGGGGATGAGAAGAAGATGGAGTGGGGGCACTACTGGATTGACCGAGGATTCACAGGTGAACCTACTGTAAACCTTGAAATGTCTGCGATGTTTTCATTTTTGAGATAGCTTCTCAACTACTGACTGATGACACAGAAAATATGCATATCCACTGTATCACTAATGTACTAGAAAATTGCTTTAACTGCTATCTTACAACAACATGAAAACCTTCTTTCTCCTTCTACTGCCAAACTTAGTTCCCATGAAAAAAAATTAGTTCACAGCGTTCTTCTTTCTTCCGTTCAACATTGCATTCAGAGATTGGCATGTCATCATCATCATCATTGGCATGTAAAATATTTTAAACATTTAACTTTGCATGTTAAAAACTTCCAAAGTGTTTGCACTGTGAAGGTCTCATACTGTATCATGTAATATACCCCATTAGTTTTGCATTTCTGTTTTCTTCAGAAGAATTTCCCATTAGTTTTGCATTTCTGTTATCTCCAGAATTATTGCCCTTAACACATTCATTCTATATATTGCCTCAAAATCCTTTACTTTGTAACAAACTGATTCCTTCCTCATTGGCTGTAAAGTATAAGTCAGAGACTGTGACACAATTCCAAAGATTAGCAAAAAAGTTTGCAAAATGAGATATCTGCTTTAGGACAACATTTTATTGCTTTAAGTTCTGTTAACACGTGTACTTATTACAAATACAAATGCAGCATAACTTATTGTTGCAGCTTTGGAAACTGTGCTGGGTGAGACTGCAGGAAAATACTGTGTGGGTGACCAGGTGAGCTGACATTATCCAATATGATGTTTGTATCTTCGTTTGTTTATACTGTTCTCCCTCCAGCCTTCTGGATTTTTTTCTAAATATCTTTTCTAAATATCTATCACTTCTTTGACTACTTCCAGGTCACTATGGCGGACCTGTGTCTGGTACCACAGCTGTATAATGCCACTAGGTAAGTTTACAGGATTCTAATTTTTTCCTGGTGTGTTTGAAGACCACTCTCAATCCCAGAAGCAAAAGTTCTCAGTTTCTTCAGATTCAAGTTTCTGAATGCAACAAAGTTAATGCTGGCTCACCTTTGTCTGAGGGTAACCTATATTCATTGTTTGTAAGAAAAAGGTATATAGGGATATAAAGTCTACGGACATTGGTTTCAAATCTGAACATTTTTTGTGCTGTTTTTAAAGACAACGGATAAAGGTCACCCCACAGATAAAGGTGAACTAGCGTTAGATGTGTTGGCAACTTTTGTTTGGACTTGCAGCAGTTGCATCATGTACAACACCAATGCAATGTGTTTCTGAATACTTGTTTGTGCCAGTAAAACGAAAACTTGTTTGCTAATGATCGACTTGGCTCCCTGGCAACCATCCCCATACATATACCTCCAAAGAAAGTGGTTGACGTTCAGAAATGTAGACTGAGGTGGTCTTAAAAAGCAGAACAAATGTTGTGTTCTGATTCCTACTAGGGTCAGAAGGAAGAAATTCTCTCCGTCTTTTTATCTTAATGAATTAAATCTGAATGTAAAACTACCGATTGAAAATAGTATTTCAGATTGAAAATTGTATATTCTTTGGCAATGGCTGACAAAAAAAGTCTTGGGTTGGTAAACAAGAAACACAACATTATTCCTAAGCCTTAGCAATTTAATTTTCTTCTTGCTATGGACCAAAATTGATTTGAATTGTATATTCTTTGGCAAAGGCTGACAAAAAAATTTTGGGTCGGTAAACAAGAAACACAACATTTTTCCTAAGCCTTAGCCTTATATAAGGGACCGTACGGCATTTAGCGAGGGGGGAGGGCCGGTCGCCAGGGGGGGGAGGGCCAAGCAAAAAAATATTTTGCCAGGGGGAGGGCCTAGCAAAATTTTTTTTACTTGGGGGGAGGGCCAAGCAAAAAAAAAAATAGCTTGGTCTGCCAGCAAAATATGTCCCTTAAAATCCAAGAAACGGCGTTTCAGAGGGTCAAGATTTCAAAATTTTTCTGGACCTCTGCAAGGGATCGCCCGAGGTTGGCGCTCGGGACACAGTGAAAATGCGAAAGGGAGGGGGCGGGGCTTATGCATCGACCTCGAAAACCTTCTTCACGTACAGAAATGTTATTATATATAATAAGCTCTGTATTAGTCTGCCAGCAAAATTTACCCCTGTCTTATTGCCCTCAAAATGTAAGAAATGGCGTTTCAGAGCTCGAGGGTAAATATTTGCAAATTTCCCTGGATCCCTTTTGACGTGACCAGCCTCGCGCCTTTGATGACCGACATCGTGATAATGTGTTTGGAGGGGATTTAATTTTGTATTTCTAAATTGAAATGCTATTAAAGTTAGCTTTGTTTGTCAGCAAAATATCTCCTCAAACTGAAGGAAATAGCTTTTAAGAGGGTCAAGATTTCAAAATTCTCCCGGACCTACCTTGGGATTCTTCGTTTCTTTGGCGCCGAACATGGTGTTCGGAACGTCGCTCTCAAAAACTTGAAACCCTCGTATTTTTTTTTCATAGAAATGTCATCTAACCAGCAAATTTCCCATAAAAAAGCAATGCAGGAAATCGTGGCAAAAAAAGCGTGGCATTTCTAAAAGATCTTCTGCCAGTCTGCGGTCTCACGCCCGCCGGCGACCGGTCTTACCCCGCCGTGGGAAAATCAGCGTCACGCGTCGGCGCCCCCCTCCCCACTACAGTTTTGGAAGTCGAATCGTGCTGTCGTTTTGGTTTTCATTTTCCCCCCCGATTTACCGTAAGTTATTACCACCACAGAACCAATAAAAAGTCCAAAATATATGTAAATTGAAAATAGTTTCCGTCAAGCCGCTCAGGCCCGCGAGCTTGCAATACGTAAATTTAGGGAGCGGGGCGCACGCCGCTTCGTGGCGCAAATCTACTAGAAATCCAGGTACAAATGCTTTTTAGGTGTTGTTTTAATATCAAAACAATGAAATAGCTTCTAAAAAGGAAATATTTATGCCTCTATGAAGCAGATATTCATCCCTCTATTAAGCAGATATTTTGAGCCATTCTGTTTTCCTTTTTTTACTAGGGGTGAGAGATCTGCTTCTCGATGAAAATCATGAAAAAGTATGACGCAAAGGACATTTCCGAATGCGGGAGCGCAGTGTTTTATTGGCGTCTTGAATATTTTTTTTCAAAGTTGATAGGAGGGGGGAGGGCCAGACCTAGAGGGTCATCTTTGGTCTGCATAGGTTTTCTTGATGATACATGTACTGTAAGTTCATTTATGTTCACGAGATTCGCTAAGACCTTATCTTCATGAACTCATCTCCTCATGAACTTTTTTTACTGTATTGCCCCCTTCCCCACACCTTTCATTCCAAATATTCAATCTCAAAATCAAATGCGTGTGCAATACTACTAGAACTATCAAGGACAAGACTCAATCGATAACAGAGCATTTATTCTTTTCAGACCGAAATGAAAGTTTTAAATTCAACATTGTACATTGTAGATGGTCTATTTTGTAATATGTGATTATTATGTTATGAGGTTCCATGAAATTTGTTTGATTGTATTCATAGAAAATTCTTCAAAAAAGATACTTGCTTCTGGGGTTGAGAGTACAATAATTCCAATTTAACAATGCATGTACACTACAGCTGAATAAATCAAATCAAAATCAAATCAAATCATTTAAACAAAATTACTACAATATTTATAAATTGACATCCCTAATTTAACATTGAATTCCAAGCAAGCCGCATTGACCACAAAATATTTAGGGTGTCGATTTAGTGACTCTTTTTTTTCTTCAAATTTTATCTTTTTCTATAGAAACAAAGTGAACATGGACAAATTCCCCGTGATTTCCGCCATCATAAAACGCTGTTCGGAGCTGGAATCGTTCCAGGCCGCCCATCCATTCAGCCAGCCAGACTTTGTTGAGAAGGAAATATAGAATACGGACTGTAAATGCATTAAGTTTATAGTGATTTTATGTTCTAGCGTATGTAGAGACCTCTTAACTTCAAGCTCCAAACCACAACAAAAATTGTTCTGCCTACCTGCTTACCTTTTGTCTAGTAGTACACATTATGTACAAGTCCTCACAAAACATTGCACATGCAGTTACAAACTGTCTTAACAACGTAAATGAAGTATACATTGTACATGACTATAGGTACAATCTACATTGTACATGATATATATTTTTTTGGGGGGGGGGGGGTTCTTTTGTAGATTTTTTTTTACTAGCAAGATGAGCATTGCAGGCGCTAGTTTTGTATGGGGGTTAGGGGCATGCAACTTTGAAAAATCAACCCTCTAAAATGGCATCTTCTGTGTTTTTGAGAAGGTAGCCCTTCCAGATCTGTATAGATTTTGTAACAATGTCACTGCAATTCCTGTCTAAAATCATCTACTTGAAACTAATGTTGTTACTACATGTAAGCCCATAAGAATGATACCTGTTAACAAGACTTGTGAGCTCCTGATGATATGATAACCAGGCTAGTTAGCTGCTGCCTTCTGAATTTAGCATTGAACATTCGCATTATCGTAATGTTCCTAAAGTGTGAATCATGAACAATTCTCATTGTACCCTTCAGTACATGTATAAGGAAAAAAGGCTACTTGATTTTCATACATTCCAGGTTCAAGGTGGACCTGTCCAAGTTCCCCGCCATCACGCGAGTGTGCGGAAACCTGGCGGAGCTGGAGGCCTTCAAGGCGGCCGACTACTCTCGACAGCCCGACACCCCTGAAGACCTCAAGGCCTGAAGTCATTTTTCTGATCATGTTAACGTCCTTAGCTATGGATGTGAGATAATGATTATAGACTGAGGCAGTTATCTTTCTCTTAACATGCTGTCTGTGTGGTTGGGTTTTAAAGTTCCCTTTTGTAGGATTTTGCTGTCAGAAATTGTAAATAATCTGAATTTAACACTCTCCATTCAGATTGACGTTTGCTACTTTTTTACAACATAATTGTATCAGTTGTCCACATTTTGAGCTTTGTTGAACAACTCCAAAGCAAGCCATACAAGTCCCAGAGTGTACATTTTATTGGTGTACATTTTATTGGTCCTCGGAATGGTCTTCTTTGGCTATTTTAAAGTCTGGTGGTACTCAAGACAAAACAAAGCAAATTTAGAAAAAGATCCCAGGTTTTCATAAGGCTCAAACATTTGCTAGGTAATGTGATATAATGGTAGAATCAACTTATCAGGTAAAGACATTATCAAAACATCAATTTACTCTTACACTCTTATCCTACAATAGGGACCTTTAAAACACAATTCTCAAGAATGATTGAAAAGAAGTAAAGACAGTGTCTAATGTTAAGCTTGCCTTGAAGATAGCATACCGGAAATTCTGTTTAAAGCCCTCCCTTCTCTGCAATGATGATCATGGTGACATAATCAGTTTTGTCAAGGCTGTAAAGCTATTGAAAGATTTTTATTTGCTTTTATCAGAAAAATCGGTGAAGCGGGCGACATATTGGTAACGTGAGAGTAGGTGGCTGGATGTTATTTGAATCTTTAAACGGATTAATGTATGTATTGATTTTATGTCTTTTCTTTGTTTCACTGAAATCATACCAAAGTAAAAGAGGAATAAAAGAGGAATGAAATATCTAATACATGTATCATCGTGAATTGTTTTGTGTGTTTTTTTGTTATATCCATATTGTTGATACCACCTTTAGATAACTTTTACCATTCCCATTTTCTACATGTAATAAACCTGCCTATTTAAAATATTGTCAACACATTTTCCTGCTGATGCGACTTTGGACCTTGGCTAAGCCAACCTTTCTATCCTGTCAGTCTCCTATTACACTATCTTCCATATCACATCCTGCCGCTACAATCTTTTTAGACACATACTAGGACAAACAAACATACAGACCAAAAAAAAGTACCTCCCTTTTGACGGAGGTAACATTTCCAGCAAATCTGCTGTATCTGTCTACATTATTTTACTGAACATCTTTTAGTTTTTCTTTATGTGAACAATCTTGTGGAAACTAGAGGGCCCGATACTTAGGTCACTTTTTCCATCATAAAAGCTTTTTACCCACAAAAACTCGTGACCATCCAAAACAAGAATTCGAAGACCTCATATCTCCACGAAATAACTAATAAGTCTGATTATGTAACTGATTTCCACAGTTACATAATCTATGCTTGGCTATGTACATATTTAGATAACTTACACAGTGTCACAATGTTGATTCTAGTATGATAACATTTTGTTAAATGTGTTGAACTTGTTCTTTTTTTTTAATTTCAGATTTTAATTAAGACAAAGTTTTCACAAATAGAATCGTTAGATTGAAGATCCTTGACGAGTTTCAGTCATCTTCTGTCAATTGAAATGACAAGTTTCTAATTAGTGACAAAACTTTTACAAAGATGGCTAGAATTATTAAGAATATGAATTGAACAAGCTGCCAGTGGGCCCAAATTTGCACCACTCCTTCCTCACATTAATGGCTATCTGGCCCAAAACATTAAGGCTATATATAGCATTTCCAGGGCCAAAGTTACTAAAACAGGAAGTATAGCTGCGGTACCAAGGTCAATCACAAGGAGGCCAAATTTGAAGTTTACCATTGCGCTAACCCATGCACCAAATTCCATCACGCAATACGTTCTTTGGATATATCATATACTGTCAGAAATTCACATCGCACACACTCATGCGCATGCACACTCGCACACACACACATGCCATGTAGAAATATAATGCATCAAATTTTATGGACGTAACATTGTTATATGTTTTAAATAAAGATACGCACAATGCCTCACACATGAACACCTACGCACAAGTAACACAGTACAATTGATGTAAACTTCAAAATACTTTATTTTTACTCCAAAATCACTCCTTACAAAGAAGCATAAATTCTTAAATCTCAGCATCTGAAGGATAGGAACACTAAATCATGCTTGTCTCATGTGCTTCAAAAATATATGTTTTCTGTAATTACAATATTTACATCACGTTTTCTTTCGGTAACAAGTAAGTATACCCCTTCCTTGCCTATGCAGGTCTATGTACAAAGTGGTTCGATCGGACGCAACAGTTGGAGGTGCTATAGCAATAGAGCATTCGTGGTTTTAAGTTTGTAAAAGAAGCTTACTTATTCAGGAAATGTACAATTGCAATCATATACAGTGGTACACAATTAGTAAAGATTTGTAATACTGAGAACACATGCCTAACGTTACGGGCAGAGGGCCCAATACACATCCCTATGGGTACCCACTCCAGGGGTCCCGCCTCATTGACTGTTTACCGCTTAGCATGTCTATTAGGTGAGAACAGGGTGTTATCACCACAGATGCCCAATACACATCCACAAGACTTGCGGCTACAGGCCATCAAAAATGCTTTGCAACAGTTTCTGAGTCAGAATAAGGTTTCACTGCGATTTTACCAATATAATAATGTATCAGTAAGTGATGACTTTGTATAGTCTTTTACAAGACGTTGGTCTTTAGTTTGTTTGACAACCCAATACACATCCAGGACGGATGTGTATTGCCCCAGCATCTATTACCACAGCACACAATAACGTTAGTCCAGATCATCTCGGATATATACACTCCATAAATACTCATTATGCCACACGAAACGGGCTTCTAGCTTTTTAACACCGGCATTTGCACAGTCATCGTTGTTGAAAGACTTTCGAGTTTTTACTGTGTGCACGCACACTGTTCTACGATCATGTTGGGAAAGTCTGCTACCTCTATCTCCGTCTTGTCGCCCCTGCTGACGAGGTACATGACGGGGAGGGGTGCCGTCCTCACCACCCCGCACGTCTGCTGCAGCTGCTCGGGGTCGTTGTGCATGTACCACCGCGCGCGCTTCGGGCAGCCGCCGCCGCACTGGAAGGCGTCGTAGCCGCGGGGCTCCAGGATGAACTGCTCGGCGAACGGCAGGTCGGTGAAGTCGATGTAGTTCTCGGAGCGACAGCAGCGGTTGCTTCTGCTGGGAAGGTCCTCACAGTTGCGTGCACCACTGGAGAATTAAAAAAAGAGCAAAACTCATGAATTTCCACCTCGCAGTAAATTTTGGTTTCCACAAATATATATACGTACGGACTCACTGTACACTAGAAATCCTACGCGCTAACCATTTTCAACGTTTGACAAAGCACTTAACTCAAAACTCTAATGTCCAATAAAAAAAGTCACTGCTACTTCTTTGACTTGAAGACAAAGCAACTTTTACGTGCCAAGAAAACCGAAAGTGTTAGACATTCAAAAGGAATAGTACAAAACACAGAAAGCGATGCCTACCTGGCGTCAGTCGAGTTCTCGGTGTACATGATGAGCTCGGGCCGGCGCTCGTTCTCCTCGGGAAGCTCCTGGGTGGCGAACTCGACCATCTTGGCGACGCGTGCCGGGTACCTGCCGGGGGCGGCCCCCTCGATCCACAGCTCCAGCCCGTGGTTCCCGCTGGGGTTCACCTGCCACTCACGCACCGCCGCAGACACGTCAAACACCTCCCAGCCAGAACCGTTCACGGGGATGAGTCTGAGAACAGTCACAAAACAGAAGAAACATTTAGTACGGAAGACATAACGCAATAGAGGATGGGAATAAGCGTCACAGAAAAAAAAGGAACATTTTACAAGGCGTACACGAAAAAAAGATCGCAAATCAAAGTTCTACATCTACAAAGTATATTCATAACCTTGAGTTCAGATGAAATCAGAAATGTCATAAAACCATAATGGGACTGTGTCTTACCTGGAGTCGAGCAGCCTGTTAGCGGACCCCTCCTCCCCCGTGGCCAGCACCTGGTACACGGACACGCGGGCGGCGTTGACGGCACGAGGGTGCGCCCGCAGCCGCTTGTGGTGAGAGAAGTTGGGCAGGCGCTTGAACACCCTGAGCTCGGCGGACTTGAGCACCGTCTCCTCCGTCAGCCGCTCGGCCACGTTGAAGTGGAAGGTGAGCCGGGTGGTCTCCGTGTACACAACGTCTCCCACGATTCCTGAGACAAAGGACGGAGGCAAATCCGATTGAGTAAAAGTGATTCTCAACACTCCAGAACATCTATTCCAACAATATTTTCGTCGTAATACAAAGACGAAAGTCAAATTACAACGCTTATAACTTTCTTAGGAACACGAAGAAAAAATATACTACAAAGCTTACGTAACAGCAGCTGGAATGCAGATTTTGTATTTTACAAGGTTGTAAAGAGAAAATAAAGGATTGAAAACTAAGTGTAGAACGTAAAGTTGTGTTTTCTTACCTGGATTTTTGTGAACGGTGCGGAGCAGAGTAGCCAGGCTGGCTTCCCTCTTCCTGCGACGGCTGGCCGGGGCCTGGTGTAGGGCCTGGTGAAGCTTCAGCATGGACTCGTACTTGGCTCGGATGTGCGCTGGCACCTCCACGTCCCTCTTGCTCACGGTCAGAGTCGGGAAGTTCTCGCCCCCGAGCCTGTCCAGCAAGGCTCTCCTGACGTGGTCCGCCGAGAACGCCAAGGCGCTGGCCAGAACACACGAGAACAGCGCACAAACTAGAACAGGTTTCATCGTAGTAGTGGTGGTATAACAGCTACCAAATGTCGAAACAGTCGCAAAGCAAAGAGCGGGAGCCGGTAAGATGCGATGTTGCTGCGAAGGTTTCGTCTGACGAAATGGGTGATGAATAATTATGCCTTAGACTTTTTATACCGAGAACCAGCCAGTCGTCTAGTGGCTCTCCACGACCCGCTAATAAACCGTCTGTCTCTTTGATTGAGGTGATGAGCCGTCCCACCGCCTTCCGCAGTCACCGCACCTTTTCATCCTAATCATTCCGTCTGAGTAGTACTTGCTGTGTACAAAATAACCTCCATTGTCTGGCTTCGGCCCCTGTCGTGTTTGTCTACACCTTTGACATTCAAAATAGGGGACTGGCGAAGTAAACCGAAGTGAAATCGCACCCGATCCACCAAAAGAATACGACTAATAAAAGCATGAATGACAAACTAATGGGACTTTTGTTTCACCGACTCATTGGGAGGTTCTGAGCCCCTAATTAAGATGTCCCTGTCCTGCTCATGTCGGATGCACCACTCTGTCGGGGTCCCCTGGTACAAATTTTCAGCCGTAATTAACCATTGAAGACTTTGAATACCAAAAGATCTTGTCTCACACCTAACTCAGAATAATAGCACAAATATGGATTTGCCCTAAACTGATGCATTGTTGTGGCATGTGTATTGGAATCTTTGCAAAAAGAATATGACCAAAAGACGCCATGTATCTCTATGCTTATATGGGTGCTGGAGAATAACCGTCAATCTTTATCAAAATCTATCTCAAAATCCCTTTAAATCCAGAGAAAACAAGATACGAAACCAGAAACGCGGGTAATTTCAATTTCAGTTTAGAGAGGCTATCGATACAGATAAACTCTGTCGCGACAAAGTGGGCCAAAGGACAAGTGTGCAAATATGACATCTTTTTTCGCAATTTGGTCTTAGTTAATAATGCGGACCACTAACAGTCACTGGTAAATACCAAGCGAATAAAATAGTCTTTAGAAATATTCATTTCTATTAAACCGCATATCGAATTTCCCAATCCATTTTTCAACTCCCATGGCTATGACATATTTTGTTTTTGTTGGTTGATATCTTGACACTGTCTAAAGTGCCTTTTTTAATCCAAGAAATTTCAATATGCTTTATAAGAAATCGGGCCAAATGCTGTTAAACTTCAAGTGCCGTTGCACAACTCTAAATCTTTTTCAGGAATTCTAACTATGCAATTTCATCAGTTTTTCGGAGCGGACGAGTTTCGTTCACATATAAAATCGAATATTTCATCGCTACTACATGTGTGTTGTTGACCTGTTCTTTTTTTAGAACGTGGCTTGGCTTGGTTTGGAGAACCACAGCCAAGCCAAGCCAAACCCGCTTGGTTCCATTGTCATAACGCTTGGCGAGCCTAAATATGGACCAAGCCACGCCGAACTTTACTTTCCCTTTGTTTGGTGGCTTGGCGTGGCTGGAAAACAACAATACACCCAAGCCAACTCTCACTTTCAATATGTGTATTAGTATACGGCAATACGAACATGTACACTTTTTGTACGGCGTTGACTTTTTCTGCGTAAGAGTAAGACAACTTCAGATCGGCGGTCTCTTGATTATAAAAGTTGATCAGTGTTACTACGGCGGCATTGCTCTAAGTTACTTCAATGCAATTCTTTGCAATTTGCATGACTTGCTGTCTACATCTTATTGATCAAAGGCAAACCCTTCACTCTAACAAAGTTCGTTGTAAAATTGTCTTACTTCTCTTCCTACATTATGTCGTTCGCTCCAACTTTGATGTCTACTCCTTTGATCAAAATGTCTTTTTGAGCCAGCGACAAAAAGAAGTTGTCTGATTTCAGTGGTAATGTTGGTCTGTTTTCATATTCGGTTCCAAGTAGTTTTACCTAAACCGTGCTTTGTAGTTTGTTGTGAAGTTTTAGGAAAGATTGTTTACTTTGTTTGCTGTAAAGAAATTACGCAAACATATAACGACACCAACCACATGATAGACAAGGATTCTATATTCTTGATTTGTATACCCAACACACACATCCGCACAAACACATATAGTGTTCAACTTCCGAGAAATGCAAACTGTTTCAACATTAGACTTTGCCGGTACAATTAGCTTTGTGTTTTTGGAGAGATAAGTATTTTCTTATTTCTGCCAAAGCAGAACGGTAATACACATTACTAAACAGCTGTGAACATCTGTTAGTTTTTGTGAACAAAGTTTTTGAGGAATACACATTTTCCTGTTGACACAATGCGAGGTTTCATTGCGCCAGGTTGACTTACATAATGACCAAAACCGACAACCGATACGGTGCGACAAAGGCGTCCCATTGCAGTGTGTTACTAACATGTTTTGTCTTCTCTCCATAATCCGACTGCTCCGTTAAGCTTTTCGCACGTTTCTCTGTTTGCTTTGACGTGCTAAGCAGGTAAATCTGTGACGATCGGGAAGCCTGAGAACCACAGGCGGGGAGAGGGGCCGCTTGGGCCGCCAACAATTCCGCGTCGTTTCCTTACTCAAAAGCTTGGGTCTGATACATACGTGCCAGACTGATACATGCATTAACATGACATACCGCGTCAGTTTGATCCCAGACAAGCCAAGCCGCGTACGTTTGAGAACTATTTTTAAAAAAGGACGCGGCTTGGGAAAAACTGAATTCACACACACCAAAATTAGTTTGGCTTCCGATCCAATATAGTTTGGTTAGCGCCCGCCCTAGGACTCGACACGTTTCTCCAACAGTTGTACTTGTGTGTTTATTTTTACCTTTGTCTTGTACACCATGGATAACGGGATAGACGCGCCCTTTATCGCTGTGAATTTGTAGGACAATTAGTGGATTACAGGGCCCCGCCGTGTGGATCATGGTCTCAGACATAACTTCCTGGTCAGACCGTGTGAAACACTTCGCAAAATAACTAACTCTCCGAAAATAGAAGATTTTTTGATACCACGCTGTTCTTCCGAAAAAATAAAAACATACTGAAAAGCGTCAACGATTCGCATGCATTATCGGTTTAGATACGTGACGTCTACTGTTTAGTATTGGATTATCCTTTTAAATTGACTAATATCACGGGCTTTGCGTATAGTCAGCATTTTCGATTTCCGATATCCCAATCTCATCCTTACGCCAGTCGGGTGGTCTATCTCGTGTGCCCCACGGTGTCTGCGCACCGAGGCTATGAAACTGATCCCTTGGATTAACTAGGCTTCTCGTATTTGCCGCTTGGGACTGATAATAAATATGGTTAGATACAATCTGATCTAGGAAGACGCCAGGACACGGCTTGGAAAACACGCCCTAAAGGCTAAACAAAAAGCAGCGTAATGTTTCTTCCTTATTTTGCAGAAGCATTTATTTTTCCGTTATTCTTGGACAACATTCATTGGCATAAAACGAACATATGTCTCCATTTTATTCAGTGGGTACTAGTTTTACTTACTTCACAAGACAATGTTGTCTGTTATAACATAAGGTTGGGTTCTTAGAGCCATTCAATTCTTGTAAGGATGCGGCCACTGCTTTTACTTTTTCGGTACGTCTCGGTCTTTGATCAGCGTGGCTGTCTCACCTGTTGTCTGAGACGGGCGGGTGTGTATTGCGGGAAGCCAGCCCCTTTGTTCCCGTTCGCCCGGTCCCACCGATCAACGGGCGGTCATTGTTTTTTCTCCTCTGGTAGTTGATTACCACCAACATCATATGCATATGAATGCGCACGTCCATATGATAAACACGGCCGACGTTTAATTATTCCTGTCCCGAAGAGTGGCGCAAATTGGGCTATCGGCCGGAGGGGGGCTCAAAGCGGTGCTCATAAATATCGTAGTCGGGACTTAGATTAAATCTTGATGCCTGGCAAAACAGACCATCAGTTTGTCGAGTGATAGCGAAGTGAACACACCTCTCTTGCGATTCCCTCACAAGTCCTTATCCACTACACCATGAGAGTTGGAGTTCTCTTTTTCGTCACCGTAGTGACGACTCTCCTGACGGGAGGGTTGGTGAGCGGTGAAGCTGGCCCAGACCCGAGGATAGCCAAGCTGGAGTCGGCGATGCTGCGTGCCCTGGGGATGACGCACAGACCGCGGCCCCGGAGAGGAGCGACGGTCCCGAGGCACATGCTGGAGCTGTACGGGCGGCAGGAGAAGCTGCGGGCCCAGCCGGCGGGACAGCCGTCAGACTGTCAGTTCCCAGACGTCACCGTACCGGGAAACATCGTCAGGAACTTCAAGGGCAAATGTAGGTATCATTTCTATATTCTTAAAACATTTTTTATTATTATTTGGCGTACAGACATTTTATCGTTTACGTGTACTGTTGATGATTGTTTGGCTTGGCGTCATGTTTGGCGTCATGTAACGGCACAAGAGATATGATTCGATTGTACGTAATATTGTTATTGAGTGTAATTTCTGTGCAAGGTTTATCATTTCCGTTATATATCAATATCAAGTACGAACTCGGTGTCTCATGGAACTATTTGAGTGCGTGTGGATGGGGGCGTTTTCTGTGTTTTAATTTTTATAACAGCAATATTCCGACCGATCCAGTTAGAGCCCAGGTAGCCTTTATTCCTTGGTGAACGTAGCATATCACTATCCAGTGTATCCACTGTCTATTTGCTTTCACATGAGATGTTTTTGCACCTTTATTAAATTATGTTCATCATTTCTTTATAGATCACGACACCGTCGACCTTTCCCCGACGGCCTGCTCCAGTCAGGGCGTGACGTACTCCGTGTCTGCCGTCGCCGCGGAGGAGTTCGTCCGTTCCGCCGAGCTCAGGGTGCACGTCCCCGACGACCCGCGGGTTTGGTCCGCGGCTCAGGCGTACACCGTCAGCGTCTACCGTGTGCTGCGGCCCGCTGAAGTCGGCAGCGCGGACAACTTGGAGCTGCTGCAGGCCCACGTCATCACGCCTTTCGACAGAGACGACGTGAAGGCCTTCAACATCGTGAGCGCCGTGCAACGCTGGCAGAGACGGGGTGAGGACAACCACGGCCTGCTGGTGTCGGTGGAGGCGGTGCCGGCAGAGGACGGTACCAGGCTAGACTCCTGCCCACACTTCAGCCTGACAGACATGGAACTGTTCGTCATCTCCACGGACATGCAGCAGTGCAGGAGCCGGGACAAGCGGTCCGCACGGGCGGTAGACTCCCCCAGCGGTCCCGGCAACATCTGCAAACGGAGGAAGCTGTACATCAGGTTCAAGGACGTCGGCTGGGACGACTGGATCATCGCTCCTCAGGGCTACATGGCGTACCACTGCAGCGGTGAGTGCCCCTTCCCGCTCAACGAGCACTTGAACGGCACCAACCACGCCGTCATACAGACGCTGGTGAACTCTCTCACCCCCGACTCGGTACCCCCGGCCTGCTGTGCGCCGACCAAGTGGTCGTCCATCTCCATGTTGTACTTCGACAACAACGGAGACGTCGTCTTGAGACAGTACGAGGACATGGTCGTAGACGGCTGCGGCTGTAGGTGAAGAAAGAAAAAAAAGAACTTTGGTTTCAAGCTTGTATTTAAGTCTAAGAAGAGTGTTTCCAGAGCTGTGTATTGTACAGAACGTCCAGCCGAAGGATGTGTATTCCTTATTTGTGAAAATCTGATGGGGTGACAAACAGCACAATAGGGGAAAATGGATGTGTCTGGGTAGCTGATGACCAATTACGCCATTATAGCCCCACGGTGGTCTACAAAATTGACACGAGTGTAACCGATACTTGCTCAAAATTCGCCATTTTTCTTGTCACAAAAAAACAAACAATTCCCCATTTTTTTCACAAAGTATTTTGAATCCTCTGACTGTTCGTGTAAGGTATAAAGAGCATAAAGTACTTCCAGTCGACTGCCTGTAAATATTATTGTAACGATTTGTATATATGTAATTTGAGCAGAGTTTTCTATGCAGGGACTGTTGTTTATTTTCCTAAATTCTAAGTTGACAAAGGAGCAAAAATATTTACAATAGCATTGACTAAATGGTGCTGATATGACAAGGTGCCAGTATGGTTGATTGTTTAGAGAGCTATGTCAATAAAACTTCTAACATTTTTACGATGGTCTTTTGTTTCTCGTCTTTCAAGTTACATTTCACATTAAGGTTTATAGACACACGGACTAGTAAGATAAACAAAGTTATCTTGAAGGGATCATGGTCATGAATAAGAAAAACAGAAAAATAACCTTCAATTATTTGTCTCACAACATAACCGTTAACACATTGCGAAATGATAATAATATTCTTAAAATTCGTACTAACGATACCTTCTAATGTCTTGCACAAAAAAGACGCACATTGCAAACTAAAATGGTTCAAAAGTTAGCACTTTAAAATTATCGACAATGATCACGTACTCCGTACTCTCCAAGCAGAGTTTCGACTCAGGCTGTTTTTTGTGGAATTTTTAGGCATTTTCTATTTTGTACCCTCTTCTTGATTAAAGAAAACGGATTCTGTCCCGCGGCCCTGTTAAAACGCCTAAAACACGTCAAAAACAGCCAGAGCCGAACCTCTGCCTAGAGAGAGGTGTTCCGGAGCAGGTCAGATTACGAAAGGTGGTCATTAAGTTGATTCTCGGACTCACGAATCTTTTATACACTCTAAGTTGCGTGCCTTTAGTCATACTTGTGCGTTTAGCAAGATATTTCTATCATAAAGTTCAACTTAGATCGCACCGACGTTCATGCACCCGCGTATAATCGAATCAACATTGGACGTCGATGTTTAGACATCCAGATATTAAGATCTGCCGTCACCGACGAAAGATGCTACTAGTGTCTGAAAGTAAATCACAAAGACATAACCAGTTTGAGTAACTGCTCTTTGGCGAATCAACGCAGCCTTACAAAAATAACCGCAACGATGCCTTATTCAATTCATATCCTTGTCATCTTTCTAATTGTAAAAGTTATATGAAATGAAAATTTGC
Organism: Branchiostoma floridae; assembly: GCF_000003815.2. Lineage (NCBI taxonomy): Eukaryota > Metazoa > Chordata > Leptocardii > Amphioxiformes > Branchiostomatidae > Branchiostoma > Branchiostoma floridae. The sequence continues at coordinate 93,839 of NW_023365837.1, forward strand.
AATTTCAGAACACAAAAGATCAAATAGTTCTCTAAAACTTCAAATAGCTCTATCTCTAAACTCTTAAAATTTGAAACAAAAATCCCTTTAATGACACAAACCATTGCGGGAACTTTAAGTCCCAACTTTATGCATAAATGCATCTAAGATTTACACACACACACGCACGCACACTCACATACGCACGCACAATGATAGTTACACTCGCCAAGAAGGTTATATATATGTTTTCGTTAAATCGTTAGCGTTTGACTGTATGTCAGTACGATGACTCAAGAGTGTCTTGATATTGGTTAGGTTAGCCCTTTTCGTGTATGATTACATTTTGGACCCCCTAGCGGTACTTTAACGGTTTTGATACCTCTTGTTATCTCAGGAAAAATGAAGATATAGTTTTGGGTGTGTCTGTCTGTCTGTGTTTCCGGATATTTGTGGGCAGCATATAATAATATGCAATAATATACAATAACTCAAGAACCTCTGGATGGATTGCCATGGTATTTGGTATGTTGGTAGGTGTTGGAAAAACGAAGGTCAATGTCAATTTTGGGCCCCCTGGTATGTGACCTTGGTAATGCAGCAGAAATTCCTTTTTTTTTTCTTTTGACCTAGATGTGCTATGGTCTTGATTTTTTGGTGGCAGATAGCTTGTGACGTAAGGAATAGGTGGTGTATGTTTGGGTCCCCTAGCAGGTTGCTCTGGAACTGCAGGAGCGTTTTTCTCTAAATCTTCCAAGGAGGATAACTGGACAAGGGAACGATAATTTTAGATGATATTTGGTATGTAGGTAGCTTAGACAGAGGCGTACATAATGAAGTGCAAATTATGCAAAGTGGCACTTAATTTGCATAATTAATGAGGGAAATCTATATTTGTAATGATTGTCATTGTAGGACTCAAATACCTGTCATGTATGTAGTTTGTGGCTGGTAGAACACTACCAGATATCAATTACTAGAAAAGTGATATAATTCTTCTAAATGGTAAATGATGGCACTAGGCTAATGTGACACCTTTATGTGTGGAAGTAGCACTCATATACAGCCAAGTCACTGAACTCAATACAGCAGACACCATCTGTATATAGAAATAAAGAACTATCATCCACATGCTAGCATAAGGCCGTATGGATTCTATCATATGGATGGTATTCTTGTGTCCACCAATTCCCCCATGAAAAGAAACGTGATGTAACTTGTGCAAATCAGCTGCTGTACTGGTCTTTACAGAGAGATCTGAGCAAATAATTAATTCAGAAATTGCCCACAAATTTGAGACAAAGATGAGAATGTATGAATCAGATTCTTACCGAAAAAGATATTGAAACAACACAAAACAAAATAAGCATATTAATCAGTCTAATTTCCTCTCATATGAAAAGTAAAATAAAAACATACAAATTTCTTTTCTTATGAACATGCAGCCAACCCTTTCATTGGTTGAAACACTTAGATTTCCATGCTTTCATTGGTTGAACTGCGCGTAATTTTGTCCTACATACAACATCCGCATTTTTACTGTTCATGCAAAAAAGTCATTCTCTCCGGAGAAGAGATCAATTTCTTGAGTCCCAGGGCTCGGCTTGCTGGTGAGGTTGGACTTCCTGGCAGCATGTCTGAGTTGTCTGCCACTCGTAGACTCTCCTGATGTACCCTGAGAACTGCAGGGACTCGAGGCCCCGTCTGGCAGGGTCCTGGTGTCCGCCCGGTTACCTGCTGGAGTACAGGGTACCTCTTGGTCTGCAAAAGATTTACTGTATGGTAGGTATGGGTAAAAGGTAAAGCTAGTCTTATGTACGGCCCTAGGGGTTAATAAGTGGGTTGTTATCCACATGGTATTGAGGAGCGGGGCCCATCATCTTTTAACTCATCTGCTGAAGTCAGGTAATCTCTAAGCAGATCTTGCGTGGCCAATTAACTCCTCTGCCAGCTACAATCCTTCCCCAGCTTGTGATACTATCTTAGGGTTTACGGAAAAGGCTGGCCTGTCTACCTGGGCTGTCTACCTGGGCTGTCTACCTGGGCTGGCTATCACGTCAGGCTACTTGGACCTACGAAAGCCCATTGGGACAAAAGCTGTTTTAGCAGTAGGGGTTGTTTGTGCTCAGCGAAGAAGCTATGTGTGAAGGATCTGTGCGTTATTATGTGAATGAGCTGTGTGAAGTGGCAGTGTGTGAAGGAGCTGTTTGTGAAGCAGCTGTGTGTGAAGGAGCTGTGTGTGAAGGAGCTGTTTGTGAAGCAACTGTGTTTGAAGGAGCTGTGTATGTTACATAACCCAGAGGTTTTGGGTTTGAATCAGTTGATATGCCACCAATCTTGTGCGCTTGGGAAGGGCTCTTACCACGACTTTCCTCCCTTCACTAGGGTGGAGAAAAGAGTATCTAGCTTTGGTAAGGGCCCTCCCTCAGATAGGGCATAGAACCCACTCTTACGGAAAAGACTAGGGGTCCTTCCTTCCCAGTGTATTAGTGGTTCAAAACTTAAGTCCTATGGCCACACCTGGGGTAATTGCTGTTGTATTGAGGTCACCTTAGTTAGCACCAAATGGCAGCAGTTCCAGACCCTTGCACTTTAGCAACGCTTATTTCAAGCTCCTCACAATTCAATTGTCGATCCTAATGTATGGCACAGAAGCCGGGACCCTGACAGCCACTAAAGAACAGCTCCTGGACACCTTTGACCAACTAGCCACCACTCCAATCAGCCCGATAAGTTGTGTTAACAGCCCTTCCCAAGGGAACAAGATTGGTGGCACATCAACTGATTTGAACCCAGAACCTCTGGGTTATGTAACACACACAATAGCTTCACACATAGCTTCTTCATTGCGCACAAACAACCCCTACTGCTAAAACAGCTTTTGTCCCAATGGGCTTTCGTAGGTCCAAGTAGCCTGACGTGATAGCCAGCCCAGGTAGACAGCCCAGGTAGACAGCCCAGGTAGACAGGCCAGCCTTTTCCGTAAACCCTACTATCTTATGCCACGCAAGATCTGCTTGGAGATTAGACGTTATGTACCCATCATTTTCACACCTGGGTAGAATAAGGTCGTGTGAAGTGCCTTTCCCAAGTGCAAGCGATCGATAGCATGACAAGATTTGAACTTCGGACTTCTGCGCTCTGGGTCAAACACCCAACACAATTAAAAGTCTATCTCTGTCTATAACATTAGTACTGTACTTTTGCATAGTTGCAACTGCAAATTCCTTGTTTCAATATACTCCTACTTTGCATTGTGCCACCATTTGAAGCTACCTGTGTTCATAGCAGCACCTTGTTGGTTAGTCTAGTCCTGAACAACGTTAAATGTAAAATGACCCTGGTGTAATTTGAAAGGAATTGATCCGCCCTGTTTTTACCTTGTGGCATTGGTGATGTAATCTTCTGCACTTTGTTGAATTGCTGATTTTCCAGTGGGGTAGATTTTGGTGTTGCAAACTTTGGTGTGCACGGGACAGACCTCATACCTAAAAGTGGTGATTAAAAACAAAGAATGTTAAAGGTTCAGTATCTGTATCTCAGTACTTTTTGCAGCACTCCATAACCCTCTTTAATGGCATTTCCATAATGCAAATTTTTGCAATTCAATCATTGCTTTATTTGGCAGGACTTGGTCATGAATACCGGGGTAATAATGATGGAAATTGATGGGCGCACAGTTTTGCGAGGGGGGGATAACATTAACGTTATAACAACAGCTTTTACTGTAAGTGCTTTCAGGGCTCGAAATGCCACCTGCATGTGCAGGTAAAATTGGAGCTGTGCAGGTATTTCTGGTGTCTACCTGCACCTAACCTGCACTGGTCCATGTACTGGGTTTTGTACATAAATGTCCTATGATGTGGATTGTTATTAGCTGCATTGTTACCACCTATAAAGTATAAAGAAGAAATAGCAATGGTTCCTGAACACTTTTGTTGACGATCCATACCTTATAAATTCAGAGTGGTGCATGTAAAATTTGTCTGGTGCAGGTAATTTTTTATGTAATCTGCAATACTCACATAACTGCTGACACACACAAAGACAAACAAACACACCAACTGATTAGTAAACAGAACCTCCATTGTTTTGTTTTTTTTACGGATAAAGTTGGTACAGAATGAATCTAAACTGCATGGCAAGAACTTGTTGGGACCATACTATAAGCAGCGATACCTAGCTGCAGTGTGGATTAGTGCAAAAACCGGTCACCTAAACGTCGTCTATGATTGTTAATTGTACAATAACATCACGCTACAACAATAACTTGATTGCTTGTGAATGAAAGAAAAAATGCTACAACTAAATCTACGCACGTGGAATCGCAAAAGGACTGTCCAGTGGATCTGGAACCTTCCTACGCAGGTGGTCAACATCAGGCACATGTCTGGACGGGGGCACAGCTTTGGTCATCAAAAATGGTGAACATGGCACGTAGTGGAAGGGCGAACTGGCACACTCCTCGCTTGCCATCATCCAATTTCAGAAGATTCTCCTAAGACAGTCTTTTAAGGACCGCGCTTTAAGTAAAATACAAGAAATCGCGAGTCAATTTCGTCCCAGTATGTGTGCAACATTGATCTAATCAAATCTAAAACTTTTGGCCAATCGTTGAGCATTTAACATTTTTTTCTAGCCAATCAGTAAGGAGATAACAAATTTTCCCGATTTAGCCTAGCATCACATCCGGATCCTGTCAGTTGCATGCTGGGAAATTCTATCTTCATTAACTTTAAGCCAATCGCTGAGTATTTAACATTATTTCCCAGCCAATCAGGAAGAAGATAACACCCAGCTCCTGTCTGTTGCATGCTGGGAAGCTTCACTTTCCCGGGCCTTGTTCGAAATTTTTTCTTCGGGAGGACATTATTACATTATTACACAGACTGGCTGCTTTTGGGGATTTCAGGTACTTTTGACAGAAATGTTGACAATCAGACGGTGTTGTTTATCTTTAGGATCACCATAAAGGCGTAAGAATTTCTGTATGGTTGCAAACTAGGGAATATTTTTTATCCTTGGCGTGGATTGTTTTGGTTGCCATTTTTCCCGCCATCACTCAGTTGCTCTGATGTTTTTCTCTGTCCCTTCCTTAGTCCATACTTGTGGTTGTGTGACCTTTGATGATTAGTTGATATATGGATATCTGACCAAATGAAAATCACCACGGTATATGCTTGAGGTTATATTTTTATTGATATCAAAACATCCACTTTAAATATCAGTTTGTTTGTTTGTTTGTCATGGTGTCGTCCGCTGCGAGTTAGGTGAATATTGCTGAATAGCTTATTGCTGTAACGCTTAGTTCACCTTTATCCACAGGGTAACCTATATTCGTTGTGTTTACCAACTCGGTATTAAGGTTTATCAAGCTGGACGGACAGTGGTTTCAAGTTGTAATATGTTTAAAATATTGTAGTTTGACACTCTCGTCTGTCGACTTAATATCCCTAAATACCCAGCTCTGACAACAACGGATATAGGGTACCCCACGGAAAAAAGTGAACTAGCGTTATATGTACAAAGAGGTTTGATATAGGGAGACCCTATACAACTCAACTTGGGTCTCCCTTATTTGTTTAATATGTACCTTTGACCCACAATTCACTGATGCCTGCACATGTGTACATCAGGGGTGCAAAGCATTTGCACAAACCCTATGAGATTTGTACGAACATTATGTGATGCGCACGAATCTCTTAATGTGAAAATGCACAAACGTTATGAATTTAAATCACACAAATCACTATGGGGAAAATACACAAACGTTATGAAAATCACACAAATCACTATGCAAAAAATGTACGAACCTTATGCGAATGATGTAATGACCCGGTGGTGGTCGAGGGTTTCGCATAAGGTTCGTGTAAATCGCATTAAGGTTCGTGTGTGTCACATAGTGATTTGTGCGAATCACATGAGGTTCGTACGTTTTCGCATAGTGATTCGTGTGATTTTCATTGGGTTCATGCATTTTCACATAGTGATTCGTGCGTATCACATAATGTTCGTACGGATTTCAAAGGGTTTGTGCAAATGCACCCATGTATTTTAGGAACGGTGAGCAAGCTTATCTCATAGTGTTGTACTAGTGAACGAGTTGTGTTTACTGGTTTGTTGAAGAGTGTAAAGAGTTCATACTGTAAACTTTTTGCAAATGAATACGATTGCAAGCTTTTCTTTGTTGTTGTTGTGAGTTGAAAGGGCTTTTCAATAAAAACATGTAAATCATAATACTTTTGATTATTAATCAACTTAATTTTTTTTTCACAGTCAGCAGAAGTCAAATTATTTCAAGATGAGCTCCAAATGGTAAGTCCTTGGTTCCAAAATGTGTATTGTGTTCTGTTGGAAAATTCTAAAACTGGTTTACTGGTGTAACATACCACAAGGCGTCACTTTAAACCCTGATAATTAATTTTCAATTTTATTGGATCACCCCAATGTAAAAAAATGAGTTTCATCAATTATGATAAGCAGAGTTTGCGATATATAACAAATTTCATGATCAAAACTCAAAACAAAATGGACTGCATGCATGAAATTGTCTGTGAAATTGAAATGAAATAAAGTGTGTAAACGTGTGCGAACATGTACAGGGTTAGCCCATAGTAATAGCCTACGGCTAGTTGGGAAGACCTGGCTGTTTGTAAACAGCTGAACAAATAAATAAATAAATTGTTTTCATTTTGTACCAATGTTATTGCTCTTCTTTATAGGGTGCCATCCTTAGGTACCACAACACCTAAACAAAGCCCTGGTACTGTCAAAACCTACTCCAGAAAAGTGCCAGTAGCCAGGGTTGAAGACAGTGAGGAGAGTACAGTGTTTCCACAACCATGTAGGAGCAATCCTTTCAGTGATGAGGGTATGTATTAGCCTGGGTACCATCCGGATAATAGTTCGCTCCTATGTTTGCTTCTGTTATCCGTCTGGAGACCTGCACATTCAAACCGTTTGGGAATCAAGGAATAGGTTCTAGAGCACTTGTCGATGCCAACAGGCCCTCCCGCAAGCAGACAGATGGCTTGACCGGTGTTTGAACGCCTGTTCGAACGATGGCTTGAACCCATTCCATAATTCGCTTACATGTGGGGACCAGTCAGCGCCTGCGTCCAAAATTTGGACGATTCCAGACGTTGAGATGGTCCGCGTTCCCAGACGGAAACACAGAGAAGCGACTGTATATAGTGTATAATGAACGTCAGAGCTAGAAGCGACTGTATATATGTGTATGATGAACGCCGGAGCGAACTACTTTCCGGATAGTACCCAGGCTAGGTATGTATGTGCAGGGCTTAAAATACTTGGTGCATGTGCACTTGCACCTTTGTGCAACCTACATCAAACTTCAGTCTGTGCGTACACCGGTGCAGGTAAAGGTAATAGTACACTAGAACATGTACACAGAATATTCCTGAAATTTAGGTACCGGTATCATAAAAGTAATTAGCAAAACATTTGTCATACATGTACCGTTACAATGTATGATGTATTTGGGATTTTGAGGTTAGCTAATAGAAGTATGCTGTGCTCCTGAAATCTTTCTGTGCACCCAGATGTCTATTTTAGGTTAGGTGCACCACAGTTTGCCTAAGTGCTGCGTACCTAAGCTCAAATTCAGGTTCAGGTCCAAACTCAAGTCCAGAGATTCAGGTGTCCAGACCTGAACCGATGGCTTGTAAGTTGTATACTATGAGTAACTGAAGTGAATGATTGTACTGTATTTGTACATAGGGATGCATTAGGTGTTTCCGTCTTATTGTGTGTTTATCTCCAATTTGCCTTCAAGTGCGTACTTTGTTTTTATCTCGTCCTTGAACAGAAGAGCAGCTAAAACCACAAGACAAGAAGAAACAGCTTGTAACAGAGCTACAGTCTCACAACTGCCATCCCAAATGCTCCGAGGAAAGCTTACAAACACCAGCAAAGAACAGACACTGGGTGGAAGAGAGATCCACTTCCCAGGACTCTGATAGAAAATCTGTCTGTGGACCACTGCCTCTCATCAAAGGAAAGTAAGCCTTTTACTACTACTTACTTACTTTACTTTAAAGGAAAGTAAGCCTTTTATTTGGTACAAATCTTAGGTTAGGTTTTCAGTAGCAGGGTTCTTTTTTTTTTCTATTTGCTTTTGGACAGATAAGGACAATGTGGAACTGCACTCAAGTTTTGTAACTTATATGAACAGTGCCACAAACACGTGCCACAAACACAGTACAGACAGACAAAGGTAGTCTTTTACCTCCCCGACCGAAGTCAGGTAGTACCCATTTTTACACCTGGGTGAAGTGAGGAAGGTCGAGTTAAGTGCCTTTCCCAAGGCCACAATGTCGGGGGCATGGCGGGGATCGAACTCAGGACCTATAGATTCCGAGCCGAACGCTCTACCAGTTATGCCACGCCTGACGCCACAAGCAGGGTTCATTTACATAGTTACCTAGTACATTGTAGTGTGCTATGACAATTGACATTATTGATATCGGGTCATTTTAAGTGTCAAAGACAATACTTTTTCAAATAGGGCCTAGCAAAATTAATGTTGAGTTTCCAGTTATGGTCCTGAAAAATTAGTCTGTAGGGATTCTCTCTCTCTCTCTCTCTCTCTTCTATTTGTCTTAGTAGAAGTGATCCAACAAGTACAGTTTAGCTATGGAAAAATGAATTGCATCTGATTCAGACACTGCATTTTTCAACATCACTGTTTTAGGTATATACATTCAAGCACAAGACCATAATTATACAATAAATTGAACAAAGAAGTACAACCCTACACTGTCTTACATCCACTGACTGTTCAAAGCATTAAGCTATTAACAGATTGTGAAATACAGGCAGTCGGTTTTGAATTTTGTCACTAAGTTAGATGTCAGATCGAAAATCTCCCTTGCCAGTGGTCTACCAAGAAAGGCTAAGGCATGGCTCGAAAGTCATGTTTGGGATTAGGTGCACTGGTGCACCCAGCTTAAAAAATTGGGTGCAGCACTTAAATTTAAGTAGAGAGTCCAAAAAAACTAATGACAAAACTTAGTTACAAGCTATCAAATTCTTAAACAAGTACCATGACAGACATTTTTATTATCTTTCTAACAGTTAGATGTCAGGAATATGATGTATGCTAGTATACTCGATATCTTTCCATACATAGACCTAATAAAACATTTGGGTGCACCCTGTGCACCCACAGAAAAAAATTGGGTGCACAGCTCCAGTTTTGGGTACACCTGGGTGCACATGCACCCAGTATTTTGAGCCCTGGAGTTGATATGAAGTATGATTAATTGCTCTTGTTCAATCTGCCTTGTTTGTTTAAAAGGAAGATCACACAAGTCTCTTGGAGATTGGCAGCTCTTCTTGGTAAGAAGAAGAAGTGGCCATCATTTTTCCAGAAGACACGGACAGGAACCCCTGTTGCTACTGGTATGTTTTTTGTTTTATATCTGTAACTTCTGTGGGTTTAATATATCTGTGGTGTAAGATTCTACTGTGTTTTCTTAATGACTGTAGTGTATGAACACAAGTTAGAATATGCACCTGACCGATTTGGGGCAGGTCTCAGAGTCAAATCTGTAGGACTGAAATGTAGAATGGAAAAACTCAGATATGTGAGTACGCAATCTTGAACATGTCTTAACTGGATAAATTCAAATTTATGATGTTTTATTCTGCGTACTATTATTATTAATTTAGCGTGAAACAAGGACTTGAATACAACGTTCTTGCTGAAATTTGTTCTTCACTGGCATTGTCCCTACAAACTTGTGAATTGGCCTACCGCAAGTTACAAAATCGCTTAGAATAGATGAAATGTTTTACAGGAAAACGCCGTGTATAATTTTGCATCCTGCATAGAACTTTAGCACCATCTTACTCTATTTGAGATCCTTTCCCCATTTATCCGTGCAATGATGTGCAATTTTGAGAAAATTTGGCAGTTTTTTTTAAAACCAATTTGTACTTTTTGTCCTTTTCCCAATGCATAGGGAAACATAAGCAATGGATAAGGAAGCCCAGTGAATCTGCTGGACATAGGAATGAAGAGGTACATGTATACCACATTGTATGTTTGTCACCTTGATTATGGACTAGGTTAAAAATTGTTATTGGAGCACAGTGGGCTTGATCAAAACTTTCTTGAGTGTGCAAAGTACATTGTGCACATATTATGCACTTTGTGCACCTTTTTTGCACACTTTGTGCAGTTTTTTTTTTAACTGTGGGTGCACCAGTGCACCTAGAACAGTTCTACACTAGCAAGATATTCTTGACATTCAAGTGTCATGAAAAATGACAGAAACTGGCCTTTGTTGTATTACACGTAAAAAATTTGGAAGTCAGCAATTAAGAATTACAAATTCTAGCTCAGATTCTGAAGAGAGGAGGATACAAGGTTTGTAGTCTGGTTTTGCCGACATTCTGCTCAATTTCATGTTGTGCAACCCAAATTGTTTTATGCATCTAAATTTTAGCCTAGCACTGCACTCAATTACAATTCAAGCCCTTTCATTATGTTGTAGCCTACTAGTCGGTATACCCACTTCCCCTACAGTCTCTAAAATGCTAATACTAACCTTGCTTTTTCCATCTTTAGGACCCAGAGAACATGTCATTGGGAGATGACAGTGTTTTTGAGAGGGAGGAGAAACAGTGCCCTGATAGTGACAGCTCTGAGGACCCTGAAACTTCATCTGGTATGTGTTTCATCCAGTATGACATTTAAAGTGTATGTCTCACTAGGATGCACCTGTTGGTGATAGGCTATTTAGGGCTTGAAATCCTTTTTCCTGCATAGCTGCACTGGTGCAGGTAACATTGAAAATTACCTGCACCAGACAAATTTTACCTGCACCACTCAGAAGTATTAGGAAGTATGGATCATACTAAAATTGTTCAGGAACAGCTATTTTTTTCTTTCATTCTTAATAGGTCACCAGGTAACAGTCAATGCAGCTAATAACAATCCATGTACACCTACATGATGGGACATTAATGTATAAAACCCAGCACATGGACCAGTGCAGGTTAGGTGCAGGTAGACACAAGAAATACCTGCACAGGTCCAATCTAAAATTCACTTGTCCTGTCAGGCAAGTACATAAAAACTTGCCCGAACCAACTTTTAACTTGCCCAAAATTTAGGTAACATCTTTCTATGGATTCCAGCAATGGAATTCTTGTATTATATATAATAGGCTTTATTATTTTTTGAGTTGATCAATGCTTGATGCCATGACTGTGAAAGGTAGAAAGTATATCAAACCCTGACACTCATGGAAAAATCTTGCTTGCCCGATCGGACAAGTGGGGTAGGACATGCACTTGCCCGATTGGCACTTTCACTTGCCCTGGATAATCGGCCGGGGCTTATGGACTTGTCCAATCCTGTTGGATAAACAACCCATTGTTCTATATATTTCCCTTAAAGGGCGATGGAACTATCTTTACCTCTATGGTACCTACCTTTTCTGCGGGTCTACCGAAAGTGCGTTTGTTTCTTCTCGTTCCTTTTTGCTCTTTTTCGTTCCTTTTCGTTCCTTTTTGCACTTTCAGTACTTTCCTTTTTGCTTCTTTTCGTTCCTTTTCATTCCTTTTCGCTCATTTTCGCACTTTCGGTACACCGTTTTCTACAACCGTTACAGTTACAATATACTGTTTAAGACATGCTGAAATATTCTTATTGTCTCAACAGAAGAAAGTGACTACAGCAAAAGTGAAAGTGAGAGTGAGAGTCAGTCTGACACAGAGGTGCTGAGAGACACGGATACAATCACAGGTACATCAAAGGCCTTGTGTAACATATACTGATAGCTAAATACACTAGATAAGATTTATTTGCCGTAGGTTTGAGTTTGTTTGTTTGTGCCTTTATCTAAACTCGAAAAATACTCCATTAGGTCATAGGGGCCGCTTTTCGTGGAGGTCAAGTTTGCAGGAGTCGAGGTGTCAAATTATAATATTAACACAAAATTTCTATTGATAAAACAGAGAATAGAAGAATGCTAAATACATCAATAAATGAATGAATAATAATAATGAAAACAAATAATAATCATTACCTTGTTAATTCCATACTCATTCGTGGATCGCTACTGGTTCACTAGTCGTTTGAAAGTTGAGATAGAAGTCACATTGTTGTTGTTGACTACCAGAGCTTGAAATAGTTTTTCAGCATACCCTCACTTGTGTAGGTAACGGTAGAAATTACCTGCATCAGACAACTTTTACCTGCACCACTCAGACTTTAGGACTAAAATCTGTTAACCATTGCCATTATTGATACAATTTTTAAGACTTTATATCCGTACAAAATAAAGCGCTTACCAACAAGCTTTCGATCAGTCCTCTGATCCTTCTCAAATTGTAATGACCCAAAACCGGAACGGAAGTGTGACGTCAGTAAAGTGTCAAAGGTGCTTGACAGTCGGTACCAGCCCCCGTCTCTGTTGAGGGAAGGTTGATGGGCTCTGATGTAGATAGCCTCTTTCACTCCCCGGGGAAAGTAATCCTGTTCGGAATCAAGTATCTTCACCTCACTGATTGTCTATTTTGGAACAAGAAGACATACAATCAGAGAAGGAACATTTGGTTTCCGTGCTAAAACAATGTGGCTACCCTGGTTGGGCCATTGATAAGGTAGACTCACCCGGTACAGAAAAACCCAGGGCTGTAAACCGTGACCCTGGTCGTGTCAACAGAGGTTTTGTCATTCTCCTGTACGTAAAAGACCTCTCAGAGGCCCTCAGGACTTTGACACTTTACTGACGTCACACTTCCGTTCCGGTTTTGGGTCATTACAATTTGAGAAGGATCAGAGGACTGATCGAAAGCTTGTTGGTAAGCGCTTTATTTTGTACGGATATAAAGTCTTAAAAATTGTATCAATAATGGCAATGGTTAACAGATTTTAGTCCTAAAGTCTGAGTGGTGCAGGTAAAAGTTGTCTGATGCAGGTAATTTCTACCGTTACCTACACAAGTGAGGGTATGCTGAAAAACTATTTCAAGCTCTGGTAGTCAACAACAACAATGTGACTTCTATCTCAACTTTCAAACGACTAGTGAACCAGTAGCGATCCACGAATGAGTATGGAATTAACAAGGTAATGATTATTATTTGTTTTCATTATTATTATTCATTCATTTATTGATGTATTTAGCATTCTTCTATTCTCTGTTTTATCAATAGAAATTTTGTGTTAATAATATTATCAGAGGTCAACCAAGATGGCTGCCCTCTCAGGACCTCCAGCCCTGGGGATTCCAATCAAGCCTAATCCCCAGCGGGGGAGGTTCCTGGAGGACACCATCTACACTAGCTAAGTAGTGAATAGGGTTTAGAGTTCTTTTTTGTTCTCATTTATAATTTTCGTTTGCTAGTTAGGAGGAAAAATTTCACTTCAATGTGACATTGGCATGGCGCCCCCCTCCCACCCTAGCGATTCTTACCTTATGAGTTTACGAACGTTTTCTTTTGTTTTCACTGCCCTTCTCGCCATTAGTATGTCTAGCAATGATTCTTCAAGTGCCCCTTGTGGGATTTGTGACCTACCAGTTACTTGGTCTGACAGAGGAGTAGAATGTGAGACATGTGGAACCTGGTTCCACGCATCCTGCCAGCACATTGGATCCGACACTTACCTGAACATCACCCTTGACACAACATGGCGATGTGTCATCTGTGCCAATGCAAACTACAGCAGCACTCTCTTTGACCTACACGGAGTTGAACAGGAGTATAGCAGAAACCTTAGCTCCTCCTCCCTCCCAGACAGCGAATCAGGATTCAAGCCTCTTCACTCCTCTACTCCCACCCGCAACAGTCAGCATGGCAGACAGCTCAATCGACCATTGAGGATGCTGAACGTCAACTTCCAGTCAGCTTCTGGAAAACCCGCAGAGATAGCAAATATGTTGCACAGCACTAAACCAGACGTTGTCTTTGGAACAGAGACCTGGCTCTACCCAGACATCAAGACCACAGAGTTCTTTCCTGATGGCTTCAACGTCTACAGGAAAGACCGCACCGGAAAGATTGGTGGCGGAGTCCTCATCGCAGTCAGGGATCACCTGCAGTGCACAGAGGTCCCCGAGCTTGACCCTGGCGGCGAAATTCTGTGGCTGAAGCTACTTATACGCAACCAGCGTCCTCTCTACCTCTGCGTGTTCTACCGCCCTTCCTCTTCTGACAAAGCAGCCCTTGAGAAGCTCGACATGGCACTTCGCAGAGCCTCAGCAATGAAGAACGCCCAACTGATCATTGCCGGTGACTTTAACTTCCCATCATGGAACTGGGAAGCCATGACGCTGAAACCAAACCCCGTTTACACGACACTTCACCAACAGTTCGTCGACCTTCTATATGATACAGGTCTAGACCAGATAGTACAGGACCCTACACGTGGGGAAAACACACTAGACTTAGTCCTCACAAACTCTCCATCCCTCATCCCCCGTGTTGAAGTCATCCCCGGTATCTCCGACCACAGCATCGTGTACTTCGAGTACAAGACCAAGCCGGAAGTACTGCAGAACGCTAACCGTCCCATCCTCCTCTACGGGCGCGCCAACTGGGAAGCCATGAAGCAGGACATGGAGACACTACAGCAGAGCTTCACAGACCCGGAACACATGTCAACAGAAGAACTGTGGCAGAAGTTCAAGTTGGCATTGAAAGGTAGCATAGCCAAACATATCCCAACTAAGAAACCTAGACGAAAAGAATCCCTTCCCTGGATGACCTCAGGCATCCATCATCTCATTAGAAAGCGTGACAGACTCTACAGGAAGATGAAGAAAAGTGGCAGCCTGGACATGCGGAAGGAAGTCAAGAATCTGAACAGAGAGATCAGGAAACAGATGCGGCGCTCCTACTGGAGATACACCGAACACCTGTTCTCTCCCACCAGCTCAGAAGAGAGCTCCAGACCTAGTCTGAAAAGATTCTGGACCTACGTGAAGCACCAGCGCTCCACCACCACTGGCGTACCTGCCCTAAAGTCAAATGGAAAGCTTGTCGTTGACCCTAAACAAAAAGCCGAACTACTGAACAAACAGTTCTACACTGCGTTCAGCGAAGGAGCCACATACACAGCATCAGAATTCAAGGACCGGTGCCCAATGCCTGACTCTCGTAATGACTTTCCCTCCATGGATAACATCACGATTAGTACCAAAGGCATTGAGAAGCTCCTGACAAGACTGAACCCCACCAAAGCAGCAGGCCCAGATGGCATCACTCCACGCGTGCTGAAAGAGCTGGCCACAGAACTCTCCCCCATACTCACCACCATTTATAAGTCGTCGCTACACACAGGCCAGGTACCCAAGGACTGGAAGGAAGCATTGGTGACTCCAGTGTTTAAAAAGGGAGAACACTACAAGGCATCCAACTACCGTCCTATCTCCCTCACCAGCGTCCCTGCCAAAATCCTTGAGCATGTCCTTGTTAGTGCCATCATGCATCACCTTGAATCGAACAACATCTTGTCCACTCAACAACACGGTTTCCGCAAGCACCACTCCTGTGAGACTCAGCTCCTCGAGTTTGTTGAGGAAGCCTCGTCAGCTATGGAGAGCGGTGTTGCAACTGACGTCATTATTATGGACTTTCAAAAAGCGTTCGATCGAGTGAATCACAGCCTCCTCGTACACAAGTTAGACCACTATGGGATCAGAGGGCGCACCAACAGCTGGATAGCGAACTTTCTCAGTGATCGCAAGCAGGCTGTGGTGGTCAATGGTGCCCAGTCGAGCTACGTGGATGTGAGATCGGGCGTCCCACAAGGTACGGTGCTGGGACCGTGTCTTTTCCTCACCTACATCAACGACCTGCCGGAGAGGATCTCCTCCCCCTCTCGTCTATTTGCTGATGACACTGCCGTGTACCGGCTGATCACTTGCCTTGAAGACTCCTCAAAGCTGCAAGAGGACCTCGGTAAGCTAGAAGACTGGGAGAGCGAGTGGGATATGGCCTTCCACCCAGACAAGTGCAGTCAACTGCCCTTGACACGTGCCAGAAAGCCGCCCAATGCCCACACCAGTTATAAGCTCCATAACCACACCCTTGAACGAGTTCCATCCGCCAAGTACCTTGGAGTCACATTGCAAGCAGACCTATCCTGGGGCAAGCACATCGATAACACCTACTCTAAAGCCAATCGAACATTAGGATTCCTACGGCGCAACTTGAGAGTTTGTTCTAGCAAGACAAAGGAGCTGGCGTACAAAGCACTAGTCCGACCAGTTGTGGAGTACGCCAGCTCCGTTTGGGATCCTCACACCAACAGAGACATTAGCAAAATTGAAAAGATCCAACGCAGGGCAGCCCGTTTTGTCCTGAACAGGCACAGAAACACGTCCAGTGTTTCTGATATGCTGGAACAACTTCAGTGGCCTTCCCTTCAAGACCGACGCCGCACCAGCAGACTCGCCATGCTGTACAAAATCCTAAATGGTCTGGCACACGTACGCTGCAAAACACTGAAGCCTCTACCTAGTAGCAACAGATGCCGAAGGGGTCACAGCCTACAGCTGCAACATATCCCCTGTCGCACCAACTACCGACTCAACTCCTTCCTCCCCAGGACTGTTCGAGAATGGAACAACTTGTCCGAAGAAACTGTACAGTCCCCATCCCTGGCCCGTTTCATTCTAAAAGTATCCAGTGCCTCCTAGAGCATTAGTGGTGACCTCTGACCCCAACATGTCAATTATTGCCGAAGACTCGGCAGCTGGACATTACGGGAAGAAGAAGAGAAGAGAATCTTTGACACGCACGGAGTCAAAACGTGCTTTAAACCCACAAAGACCCTGAGACAGTATTTGGTTGCACCTAAGGATAAAACTCCAAAGGCTGACAAGTGCGGTGTCATTTACCACATTCCTTGCCAAGGCCAAAACATCCGTGGCCCTTGTCAGGAATCCTACGTAGGTGAAACTAGCTGCGCTCTTAGAACCAGGTTTCTAGAGCATAGACAGCCCAGTTCAGTCAAAACATCGGAGGTGTCGCAACACATACATATAGAATCTCCGGGACACTCTGTGGATTTCGACAAGGTGAAGGTACTTGATTCCGAACAGGATTACTTTCTCAGGGGAGTGAAAGAGGCCATTTACATCAGAGCCCACCAACCTTCCCTCAACAGAGACGGGGGCCGATACCGACTGCCAAGCACCTTTGACCCTTTACTGACGTCACACTTCCGTTCCGGATGTGCGACTTAGGTTTTGGGTCATTACAACTTGAGAAGGATCAGAGGACTGATTAAAAGCTTGTTGGTAAGCGCTTTATTTTGTGTACGGATATAAAGTCTTAGAAATTGTATCATTATGTTAACTACCATCACAGATGAACTTACATTCAAGCATTGCCATTATTTCTTTTATATTTTATAGGTGGTAACAGTCAATACAGGTAGTAAAAATCCACAATGCACCTACATCATTCATAGAACATGTATATATGTAAACCCAGTACATGGACCAGTGCAGGTTAGGTGCAGGTAGACACCAGAAATACCTGCACAGCTCCAATTTCACCTGCACTAACCTGTATATGCATTTCGAGCCCTGTGTTTACATTGTACATAGGTCAGCAATTTTCCTTGCTGTTTCAGTAGCAGGGTATCTTTTTACAGAGAGGGGTTTGCTAGCAGTGCATGCAGTGCATGCCTCAAGCATGGTACTCATTATTACCTTCACCAAGAAGGTTATATTTTGGGTAGTGTTTGTATGTGTGTATGTTGGTGTGTGTGTTTGTAGAAGACCACCATAACTCAAGGACGCTTGCGTGGACTGTACTGATATTTGGTATGTGGGTAGGTCTTGATGACACCTGGAAACGATTAGATTTTGGGCCCCCTAGCGGCTTGTTATGGTACTGCAGCGGAACTCCCGGTTTGGATATCTCAAGTTCTGAACATGCTGCGGATATGATTTTTGAGTGGTAGACAAATCTTGATGCCGAGAGTAAGTGGTATAGGTTTGGGCCCCCTAGCGGCTTGTTTTGAAACTGCAGGGCAGGTTTAGGGTCAGACTTTGAAAGGGAATAACTCAAGGAGCGGTTAACAGATTGCTATGATTTTTGGTATGTAGATAGCTTAAGTGATGCTTCATATAATGACATATTGATTATGCAAATTGGTCTGGTATACAGGCACACAGCCCTAGTCACAATCTTCAGCTGCTAATCAAAGACCTTCAAACTTTTCCTTAGTGTTTTTATTTACTTGAATAGTTGAGATTTTGTGAAGAAGATAGAAGTTGTGTTTATGTAGATGGGTTGCAGCAGTTCAAGATGAAGAGTCAGTGGTCTCCAGAATTTCCAGGGCAACAGAAGTTGGAAGATGTCACGAAAGGTGCACCTACTTCTGTTCAAGGTAGTGTGCAGACTTTTTTTACCATCCCATGTTGGACAGGTTTTCTAAGGTTTACTTGTCCAATCGGGCAAGCACATAAAAAATTTACTTGCCCAAACCAGTTTTTCACTTGCCCAAAATTGAATTGTTACTTTTATATGCATATTCACTTCCGGCAATGGAATTCTTATTATTGCGTCTAATTTTCTGTTTGACTATTGCTAGATGTCATGACTGTTAAAAGTAACAAGTATATCAAAATCTCACTCAATGGAAAAATCTTTCTTGCCCAATCAGGCAAGTAGGGTAGGTCATGCGCTTGCCCGACAATAGGGCTAGGGGACTTGTCCAACCCTGCTATCACCAAGTTACCGTTTTGGTATATTTACTGGCTTTGTGGACAGTGAAAGCAAACAAGCTATGAATGTATCTCAATCATACATATTTTTATATATTAAGTACTTGTAGGTGTCAGAAAAAGGAAGCCTAAGGGCATTAGCTTGTGGGCTCGGAAAGAAGTGATATAGCCTGTGGTCCCCTAGCTGTGTGTTTGGGAAACTGCAGGGATATTTTTGTTGAAGACTTTGGTTGTACAGTCCTGATGGTACTATCATATAATATTGCTTACAGAAAATTGTAACTTTTCAGGTCAGAAGCTATCATTGTACCACAGATCACTTCCTAAGGAGGTTTATGTCAGCAACAAGTTTCACCTACTGGAGAATCAACAGACAGGTATCTAATTAGTGTTAGGCAAGTTTTTAGAAAATGTACGTGCCCTGTCAGAAAAGTATATATGAAATCAGTCTTGAACTAGTTTAACTGTCATATTCAACACAAAAAATTGGACTAACCCAAATTTTCGACTGAACAGCACCAGTCTTTGTCAAGGAATGAACAATCCACTGCTGCCATGACGTCATTTCAGATAGAACACATGATTCAGTGAGCAGTGGATCATAAGTTGCAGGAAGTCTATGGCGCCCACCGTCTCTGTTCAGGGATAGTTGTAAAGCTCTGATATAGATGGCTTTTTTTTGGCGTTGGATATTAGTTTTATTACAGTTAGACTAGTTCAAGAATGACTTCTACTAACACAGATGAACTTTCAAGTTACATATGATATCTACTTGCTCAAACCATCTTTTTACTGGCTGAAGTTTGAAAAAACATATTTGTAAGTATGCGTTTTCACTTCAGCAAAGAAATCCCCATTTTTTTCAGTAAATGGTTTTAAAAGCATGTAACTAAAGAATTTAAACTTCAAGACTAAAGGCTTGAAACTTACTAAATTGACACCTTGTAGTAGTAGCAGGGACATGCAGTGTTATACCACACCTTGTAGGACTGTCATATAGATCTACATATAGGAAAAGACAGGAAGAGTCACCATATCTTCTTTAGAAGAAGTAGTGACTCAAAGTTGGTGACAAGCTTTTAGGGCTGGTCAGATTGGCTAGTGGACCAATATCTTATTACATCTACCCATGGAAAGATTGCACTCATGGAAAAACTACACAGAACATGTAGTTTATCAATCACCACTTTGACTTCAATGAACTTTTCTAACCCTGAGTTAGTACAAAAATATACGATATATTCATTTCTATTGACTTTTTATTCCTGTATGTTGTGCAGAAGCGTTTATGGTTCTTCAACAGTTTATAGGATTTGTTTTGTGACATACAAATATTGAATTTCCGTTCATGATTTTCATTTGGCCCAGTTACCAGCATTTCAGCACCGAGGGCAGATCTCGTTCATCTAATGTTGTCTTTTGGGTTGGTGGAAAAACACGACCAGTCCGGACTAAGGAAAAATCTGTCCAGTCTGAAAAGTAAAGCAATGGTCCACTGTACATTGTGCTTGTCAAACAGAGCTAAGGGGAATTTTTTCTGGTACAATGAACTACCGGGGTAGATTAAGTGTACCCTTTCTTTGGCATTACTTCAATGTACTTTTTATCATATCTACAGACTCTGGGAAGTTAGGTCACCAACTACACAATCAAAACAGGTGAGACCAACCTTTATCTTGAACTGTAATACACCAATAGGTTATCTTTAATTTTGCTTGTTGATATTTAGTATACATGAATGAAAATTAATCCATAGTATCCATAATAAAGTCTGAGTTATAATATAGTCTTGTTATTGTTTTGACAGGAAAATCAGGCATAAATCAACTGCAGAAACAAGTAGGCCATTCACCTCATATGGTATGTAAAAAAATCTTTGTCTAATGCATTACACTACAACCCTACCAACAACCTACAACTGCCACTCTACAACCCTTGTCTCCAAGGCGTGATGTAGCTAGCCTTGCACTATTCTATCGCTACTTCCATGGTAAATGCTCGGCAGAACTTCACTCGTTTGTGCCTACAATACGAACCTTCACTGCAACTGCAAGAACCCGTTTTGCCACTTCCACGGAAGCAAAGCATCCTTTTTTCCTCAACAATCCTCCAAATAGGAGGAAGTTCCACGCTGAGAGCAAGAACAACAACTTTCCCAGAACAACATCGCTATGGAATAAGCTTCCACGGACTTGCTTCCCCATGGGGTACAATCTGAAACTGTTTAAGTCAAGTGTTAACAGACATCTTTCTTCTCAATACAGTACTGTAACCCAAAACGCTTGAGTGGCTCCATGAGCCTTGTTTTGCAGTGAATCCTAAGTAAATAAAATAAAAATTCAAAAATTACATACTTTGTGTTGTACTTTAGACTGCCATAAGTAAATCCTATAATTTTGTACATTCCTTTTCTACTTGTAACTTGTAGTCCATGTTGATTTCACTAAATGCTTCTCATTAATTTTATAGAAGATGCTGAAATTGAGGAGGAAGAAGCTTCTTCCCAATCCTTCTCTGACTCAGAGGGCTCAAGTCTCAGGTCCATTCTCAAGACAAGCTCTAAGACATCAAAGAAGGCAGACTACTCGACTAAGGTGTTTTGAATCTTTCGAGCTACTCAGATAAGGATGAACTGAACTGAACTGAACTGAGCTACTCCACATTTTACCTTATTTCATTTTCCTTCCCATTGTACTTTTGTTCCAAACACAACACAATATAATTTTTAGGATGTGAAAATAATTCTCTTGTCTTGTGTAATTATCCCCTTCCTATATATCCAGTTTTATGTCATACCTGGGTCTTGATAACATCTGATATGGTTGTTCTGGGCTGATTGGTATTTTATATTGCATGGGCTAAGAAGCTGTATTGTATGGACTTCCATTAAATGACTTGAACACACTTTGTGTGTGCTGAGCTTTGGAAAATTCAAATGTTTGGATCAATCCCAATCTGCCAAATCCACCTTAGGAGGACTAATCCTGTGACATGGTGAATCCTTAATCTCAAATCCTTAGAATTCTTGGCAGGCCTTTTCACCATAGAGGTCCATATGCTGTGATTTAGATCCCTTATGCTGTGATTTGCGCACCTATGCTATGATTTAGATCCCTTACGTTGTGATTTGGGCCCCTATGCTGTGTTTCAACCAACAAATGGGAGTTCTCAGTGTAGTTTTGCACAAAGGGTAAAGTAAAGTTGGCTGTGTTGCGCTATGTTTGGCCCTCAAAGCGCAGGAAATAGTGTTTCAGGGGTTTAAAGATTAAAGAATTTCAGGAGGACGAATCCCCCAAACGCCTTACAATACTCACGTCTGCATTGCGTACCATGTGGCTTTGCTGCACTAAGATGCCCCTATGTTGTGAAAATCCCGGTGAGAACACTGTTCCTGATATGCATAATGGGTCTATTAAAGAAAATCTATCTTACCAGGAAGCACATGATGATGGAGAGAGGAAGCAGGTGTCGTTCTCCCCAGAGGTTCAGGTATCTCAGATAGACAAGAACACCACTCATCCCCGCCAACGGGCGTCACTCGTCATCAAACCCTGCACAATCCCTGCTGATGTCGGACCATCTCTCACGTGTCAAAAGGTAAGAGTTTTAAAATTCTTCATTACCTGGCATTAGGGGTACGGTGTACCAGTACGAAACCATTTTTTCGTGCACTACGGTGGCTGGCGTTCACAGGTTTTGAGGAGTATTGGTCTAAGAAGATAGCAAGAGCGACGTAGCGGAGAGATGATAGTCCTACAGTTTCTACCAGGCTTTTAGCTTGGATTTTAAAATACTATAGGGAGTCCAAACTTATTGGTGAGTCGCTGTAAGTGACTATTGTAGGGGTGTCCGGGGGCATCCACCTTCCATGGTGCAGAGTTTTTGATGATTTTAAGTTATAAAAGTGCATTCTTAGGTATCCCAAGAGGCAAAAATACTGTTCCAGAGGTCACAGTAGAAGACTGTGACCACAGATGACCTGGTTGCATCCCTGGTCAATCAGAATTTCATGCTTGTCAGACGATTTTCTCCCAGTGTAAGGGCGTCCAGGGGCATAAAATTTCTTGTTATTCTAAGAAAAGTGCGTCCAGATGACGCGTTGACGCATGCCTGGCTAAAAGCCTGGTTTCTACAGTCAAACTTGGTCTTACTTTACAGAGGCAGTTAGCGTTGTTTACGCAAAATAGGATACTCTAACAATCATATTCCTTTGTAGCAAAATGGACCATTGTTTTGAGAATTGTCTATTTGCGAACAATTGGGTACAGGTTCAGGTCTGGACCTGGACTGTATATACCTGTACTTGAATTTTCTGTACCAGTATACCCACACCTACCTTGCATCCATCCTATTGTATTTACGTTTGTCCCTTTGATTCCTTCCCTGCAAATAATCTGACACCCTTTTTATTTGGATTAATGTTTCAGATGCTGCTGCAGAAAACCAAAAGGAAAGCTGGAGTAAGTAAGCCAACAGGAACAGCCCCTACGGAACATACCAACCCACGGGAGGATGGGGAAATGGAAGGGAGGCAGAGTCATAGTGAAGGCAGGGCAACACAATCCTTCAACAGCATTCTCTTAGGTACTCCCAATGGTTTCACTTCTTACCTTTACTTTAATGTCAACACCTCAACACAGTCTTGCATTTTGTTTTGTATTTACAGGGGAATAAAAAGGAATTTTTTTATTGATTAAGAGCAAATGAAAGAGCTACAATGTAGCCAACGTTCCCAAGTTATGGTCAAAGTTAGGATGGTCTACAAGGCAAGCCAGCTGGAAAAGCTCATAAACATCGTAGCAAGAATTGATGAAACATGGCACCTGTATTTAACAAGGGCCTGAAGTGACAGCTTTGTTTATTTATTTATTTTATTAACATTCTCCAAATACAGTGGAAGGTACGGCAGAACATTTGTTTCTTGTTAAAAGATGCCTGTGGCTGCCATACCGAACCTTGTGATAGCTTAAGTTTTAATTGGCAACTAAACTGAAAGTTTCTCTACAGCTGCTGAATTCATTTTTACTAGTGTTACTTCTTTATGTACACTTAAGTCAACCGCACAATGTATTTTCCAATATTAGGAGGAAATAGATTTATTTTTTATTTTTTTCAAAATCAGGTGAAAATGCTTGCACTGATCGGTACAATTTACTTGCTGCAGAGCTACTTGTTCAGCCAATGATAGTTGTCAGGAAATTGTAGTGATTTTGCTGGCTTATGTTTAGTAGGTCAACATCCTAGCATGAACCATGACCCAGGAAGCAGCAGTAACAGCGATGAGGACAGTAGCAATGATGAGGAGAAAGACTCTGAAATAATGAGAGAGGCTGCCAGCACACAGGGTAAGACAGTTTTAGGCCTAGCAAAACAATTCTGGTTACAGTCCTGAAAAACGAGCTTGGGATTTTTTTTAATTGCATTTTATCTTTTTTAGATTTCAGTCAAAGTGATGTAACAAAATTGTGATTATACAGATTTGCATTGTGCGAGCACAAGTATATATATGATTTAATTAACTGAAGTGCAGTGTACATTACGATACTTACAAGGTACAGCCACTGTCTAAGTACTAAACAAAGATAGGTTGATGGGTTTTGCTAGGATATGGGCTTGGTAACCAGAAACATAGCATATTTTTCCATGGCCTTGTCTGAACTCTTCCCATGAATAAAACTGAAGCTTTATGCATTTTCTCTCTTTAAGTTAAAGTTGAACTTATGATCATGTGTAAAGTTGATGTCATAAACTGTTACCGTAACAACAGAATTTCATTCATGCCCTCTTGTACCTGTATAGTTGATAGTCAACCTGTGGCAACAGGTGTTCCAGTCATAAAGAGACACACAGGTGAGACAGTTATGATATGCAGGTTTATATATAGAGAAATTGCTACACACAGTTTTCTTAATCATCCACTGCACAGTATTTGCAACTTCTCTTGCACAGCACCTCAGAGGTCAATGCACCAGTTCACGATAGATTATGTATTAAAAATGTTGTCCAATGAATGCAGTGGAAAATGAAACACACTTAATAAGTCAGTGCCCTCTCTACGAGGCTGAAAGAAACAGATTGTTTCAAACTGTTGCCTCAATTTCACTGAGCTTGAGACATTTAGAAGATCAGCAAAAGACTACATATTTACTCAAATCACAAATCATTTTGAGAAAGTGGGACAATTCATTAACCACTGCCTTTAAAGAAGAAGTCAAACCCTACAATTATAGTACACTTAGTACCATTAAAGTAGACTAGAAACCAATGTACTAACTCTACTCTTATTTCGATACTGTACATGCGATTAACATTCGGGCATGATTTTACAAATAAAGTCACCAAATATTTGTAAGAAATACTGGCACCCTGATACAATTTTCACCTGAAATGCATCTCTTCATACCCTTTTCAGCTATGACAGTAATTAAATGTCATTTTGCTGCACATTATGGAAATCTCAGGTGAAACCTAGACCCACGAAATTTGCTGTGCGCTTTCACGGACTCCTGTAACAGTTGCAGAAGAACTGGGGTGTGCAACGCTAAAGCTATTAGGGCACAACCCGCCGTACATGCTTTTTGGGTGGTCACGTCTGCCGCGTTTTTAAAAAAAACGTCCACTGGGCAAAGAATGGCAAGAGCAGGGAGGGAGTATGTTTCAACGCACATCACTTGCACGGTTGCGCAAGGTGTGAGTATGTGGTCTGCATGCCTGGCCATGAGCGGTTATGTGCATCATTTGTTGCGCAAATGGTAAGTGAGTTGAACGTGCGATCTCTGTGAGGTTGCCACGTTACCGTATGCAGGCCCTACTTACATGTGCTGCATACGTACAGTGTCCTTACTCACAGTACGGGGCACGCGCGTCGCCCATACTGGCTTGTACGGGGAGCGAATTCGCAGCCTGATGGGAAAGAAAGTTTGACATGCATGTAGAGTCCTACGGCGTGTATGCGTGCTCCCAAATCCGTTGAATTTCGTATGGAGGCGGTAAATACCACTTACAGATCCCAAAAGATTGCCCACGTTTTAGCACTCAGACACCACTCAGTTGCACGTATGGTGGGTTGTGCCCTTAGCTAGCTACTATCTTATACTATGGCATAAATTTTGACTTGTCCAACAGAGTTTTCTCCTGACCTCTCTAGATTACTTGCAGTTGAACTCGACCTTGGTAGACAACGCCTTGGCCTGCAGTATCCTGAAGTTGGACCCTCCTGGAGTATCACCCATAGCAGGTAGGGGGAGCTTTTCAATATAATCACCCCGACCAATGGAATGGGGACGTGTCCCGTGAATGTGCACAGTCCTCCAGAAAAGGGGACAGTCCATCCATATTCAAAACAATACCTCCAGTTTTCATGGAGGTGATGATGTAAAGTAAAGAGAGATTCTTCAAACAGTGACACTTTGAAAGGCGTAAACACGTACGTGTCTGTTCAGTACGTCTTGTTGACGGAGTGACCTGGGTTGCCCAAGTCTCGCATGGGTCCATGCAAGTCTTGGACCTAGTGTCGTGCTCCCGCAAGACTAGGTCACCACTCTGTTAACAAGGTGTACTGAACATTGGAAGTATGTGTTTACACCTTTCAAAGTGTCCCTGTTGTCAATACAGTCAAACCTGTATAAGCGGTCACCTCTGCATAGCAGCCACCTGGCCATAGTGGCCACTTTTTGTCGGTCCCACCTGTCCAACGTGGCCACGGCCACACGATTTCCAGTCCCGTTGACACAGAAACACTGCCTATTGCACCATACTGCAGCCTTATGTCACCCTGCACCGAGTTTGAAATTGTAGTTTGCGAGGATTTGGAGTTCCTGACAGGGTCATTTTGGCGGTAGCAGAAGGTATGCGTGCCTTGAGCATTAAAGTGCAAGTCTTTGTCGGTGAATTTACCGATCGAGACAATGCTACTTGGTGAGAAAGATTAGTGGGAACTGAACTCATATGTTGCTTGCTCATGGTCAATTGATCAACATTTTCTCTATAGTGGCCACCTGTCTATAGTGGCTATATTTCTCCAGTCCCTTGAGTGGCCGCTATAGACAGGTTTGACTGTATTCTATTAACTGTATTGATGCCCGACTGATGAACCACTTCAATGATCCTCTAGAAAGTATTTTCCCATGTATCCCAATCTCTTTCATGTTAGATGCTGCCCACACCACCAAGGCCGTTGTTCCTACTCTACTCGATGATGTCACGCCACTGTCTGTCCAGACCCAGCCCAGGACAGATGGGAGCTCTCAGAAGCGCTCTGTTGAGAAAAGGTGAAGTCATGCTGACACATCGTGCAAAATAATTATCTTTTTCTTACCATTTGTGAAAAAAGGTCAAACTTTGTTCCAACACAAAAGAAAACTCACCATAAATTTTCGGCCAAGGACTTTGACCTTTGTCAGATGAATGACTTGCTACACTAATCCGGAAGTTATCGGATGACGTCAGGTAGCAGCAAATCAAAAATGGCGGGAAGACAAAACCTGCCACCATCACGGTTCAAAGAGGGTTGATGTCCCTTAATGTTAATGGCCTCCTTGACGCCCCTCACGAACCAATCCTGTTCGGAGTCGTGAACTTGAAGATGCGAACAAAGTGTTTTTGTTGGAACAAAGTTTAAATTTTTTTTCACTATAGAATTTACCAGCACAGATGAGCTTTCATTCGGATAATTATCTCACCAGTTTAGTTTAGGCCTAGGAAAAAAAGAAATGTTGTGTTTCCTGTTTCCCTACATATCCTAAAAAAAACTGACAAAGTGGATGGGTAGTAGAGTCAAATAGCTTTCAGTTAGAATTTTTATTCAGCCTGCTTCATATTGAAATAAAAAACACTGCATGTCCTTTCTATAATGAAGAATAAATGAAATCAAAGTTTGACACTGAAAGATATGTGTCATTATGCATTTCAGTTTACTTTGTTCAAATGTATCAATTTGTAATATGTATCACTAGAGTTTCAGCCAGCCTGAAAAAATTACAAGGAAAAAAAAAAGATATTCCCTACCTAGCAACACTTATTTTTTAGGACTGAAACAGGAAACTCAACATTTTTTTCCTCAGCTTTATCCTCTGTGTGGTAATACATGTACCGGTTTCTTCCTAAGTCCCTGTTAAGTATGACAGCAAAGTTCATCATCCTAAAATGCTACATTCAGAACTGCTTTCAGTATGTGTCTGTCCCTGGTGCTGAATCATGTACTATTGTTAATCCATTCAATAATGTGGTTAGTAAAGGTAGCAGTTGGGGGAAATGAAGTAGTTCATGGCATTAAGTTTTAACAGTTGGAACAAAAATCACTGTCTCAGATGTTGAATGATCAAATAATTCCTATGATGAGATATTAATGGGTTGGTAAAATTAAGCGAGTCAACAGATCAAGAATGACAGTTTAAAAAAGTTAAAGTTTGCCCATACATCTACAGATGCTTAGGGTGGCTCCCATCTCCACTTCGAAGCCCTTGGGCCACACATTTGTGCAAGTCACTACAGCAGGGGGCTGGTCCGCTGGTAGTGATGTGTGTTTAACTTCCATATTCTTCCTCATTACAGTATCAATTTATTTTTTATTTTTCAAGAGCTTTGATGGAAGGTAAAACTGTACATTGATTAATTCATGCTGAGGCCGCCATACCAGTGTAATGTCTTGGTTCTCGGTTTAAAAAGAATGAGAGGTACATAGAACATTGACCAATCAGAAGAAGAGATACGTAATCTCAAGTCGTGAATAATAACATTGACCAATCCTGATTACAGATACAATGCTAAATTGAAATATTAACATAAAAACAGACTCTGAGTGGAAAATCTGTACATTTTGGAGAGTGAGTCATGTTTTTACCCAAGCCTTCTGTTTTCATAACATTCTCTAGCTAAGATTATGTATACATTTTTTTTGAATGTCTGAGAATGTACAAATTAAAATTGATGTGGGCTAATTTTGACGTGATGCAAATCCAGGAGATTCTTGAAGCCAACAAAGTCTGGAGAAAAGAATCAAAGGAAAACCACTCAGGAGCAGTTTGAGAGTACAGGTAAGTCTCTTGATATCATAACTGTCCCCATGTTGGTGTCCCTATTTGCATTTCAGTCAATCATAGCTCAAGCATTCTGGATCATTCAAATCTTTTGGCCCTCAAAACTAAGCACTATGACATGTCTTAACAATTCAGAGAAGAGATTACCAGAGTTATACTTAGCATTATTGCTAACAGAATACAAAATGATGTGTGCTATGAGCTATCATCCTATGAAATGAAATGCAAATAAGGATATTATGGAAAGTTGGTAAAAATGCTCTATTGGGGCCTTTTTCCTTGTAGTACTTCATATGTAAAAATATTGTTATAGCTGCATATTTGTATACGATCTCTCTTTTATAATATCACATCATCTTCCCACCCAGGTGAAGTAAAGGAAGTCAAGAAGAGAAAGTCAGATGCCAGTCTCCCCTCCCAGTCAGGGCTGAGGTCTATTCTCAGTGGATCATCACAAGTAAGGGTCACGTTGGATTGTTTTCGACTTGTCAGGTTATGTAGCAAATCAATATACATGTAATATTATAGTGAAAATGCACAAACAACGTGTAATGATTATCCATCATTTCCACGGTTAGACAGATTTCTAAATAATCTACTGGCCTGACCCAACTTTATATATACTGGCCTGAAGTTTAGTTGATATTGAATTTTGATACTTTTTTTATACATTAAGGAATTCATTTAAATTCATTTTTCAGTTTAGAAGAAAAGCAGTTAAGATTATGTAACAGTGCTTTAACTACAAGTCTAAGGTTTTAGGACTCTTCCTTCTTGCTAAGTTTTAAATTTTGTGTTGATGTCATGTACTTCTAAAAAATGACAAGAAACCTAGTCTCAATGCATGATATCTTGTGTTAAGGTCTGAGAAGCTTCTAGGAATGGTCAGTTTGACGAGCTTCTGGGAGCGTCGTTAATTCAGGCTAGTGGACTACATCTGCCCATGGAAAAATCACAGCCATGGAAAAATCACAACCATGGAAAAATCACAACCATGGAAAAATCACAACCATGGAAAAATCACAACCATGGAAAAATCACAACCATGGAAAAATCACAACCATGGAAAAATCACAACCATGGAAAAATCACAACCATGAAAAAATCACAACCATGGAAAAATCACAATCATGGAAAAATCACAACCATGGAAAAATCACAACCATGGAAAAATCACAACCATGGAAACATCACAACCATGGAAAAATCACAATGGCCTGATTGTTGAAGTAGGACTTGTATTTGCCCAAATGGCACTTTTACTTACCAAGGGCAATTGTACCTATTTATAGACTTTTCCCACCCTGAGTTCTGAAAGGAAACTTTCCTCTGTATTCCACAGGGCAGTGGCAGTAAGAGAGTTCGCTTTTCTGCAGAGCTCAGTGCCTCCACAAATAGTGGGAGAAACTCGATTGCCTCCTTGGTTGTCAAGTCTGTCAGATTGAGCAGTAAGAAACAACTGTCCATGTCCAATTCAAGAAAAAAGGTGAGTTGATGGTTTAAAAAAAAATGACCAGTTCACAAGGACTTTTTGTAAGCCATGTTGATTTGATGGTATGGTTGACATTTGCATGTGCATCAATTTTCGTCTGACTGTTTTCAAAGAAAAAGTTTGAGACCATACTGTCAATCTTATCAAGAAAATGATCAGAAAAAGGGCTCTTTTTAAACAGTTGGAGAATGCCAAAGTTAGTTCCAGAATCAAAAAAGAACTTTAAGCGGCCTAACTGGATAAAGGTGGTATTTGTTGTGGTGTTTTTTGTATGCAATCTCAGATTATCGTAGTTTGTTGGCCAGGGGACTGCAGTTATTTGTTGATGCTTACAATGTATTACATTTCTTGATGTGTTCTTCCTGTGCAGGACCCAGCAACCCCTCACCCTTCTACAGGGAGGTTTAGACAACGGGTCAGCACAGCGAAGAGTGGCCGGAATATCAGAAATGTAACCTTACAGGCTAGTGTGAGTGGGTACTCATTCTTTTACTTTAATTGCTGGTAACGACATAAGGCCAACAAAAATGTTGTGTTTCCTGTTTCAGTCCTGAAAAAAGTAGGGTTTGTAGGTAGCGATTATCCTTTTTCATTCTAGTATTTTTATAGGCTGGCCAAAATTGTAGTGAGACATATTACAAGTCTAGTCTTTTTAGAACTGTTACAGTTCTGCAGTAGGTAGAGCTTTCAATTGGTGTTTTGCAAGATATCAGCTTCTTCAAGATTTCTTCATAAATTCAGAAAGACCTCATGGTTTTGTTTCAGTACTAAAAGGTTCTCCTCAGTCTGCAATACAATGTATCTTATTATCAATCTAAAATCATATGGTATATCATTCTCACGTCCAATGCATCATCTTTTTTCTACAGAAGGATCTGTCATCGATACACATACCAACCTACGATGAAAGTGACTTACTCATCAACAACTCTCTTCCTGGAGTTACTGTCAACTCCCGAGAGATTGCTCCAGACTCCCTGTCCTTTGAGCAACAGAATAAAGTCAGTGAAGTCTCAAAGTCTCAAAGTGGAAGTGTCAAAGTGAGTATGGTTCACCCTTAAATAGTTTCATCAGGTTGGTCAATACTCATATAGTAAGGTTTTTCCAACACAACCGAAATAGTACTCGCTTCCAAAGTTTCAATGTCTATCAGACACCATCATCAGGGTAGAATGGCTGGATCGGGGCTCTAGCCAGCTTGAAATTTTTTTCCATCAGCCAATTCCCACTGTCGCAAAAACCGCGATAACACTAATTCCAGGAGCTATTAGAAAGACTGAACTGAGACCTTGAAAAATGGGTTTTAATGAGATAATCGTATGCAAAAGAGCGCCAACATACTTTGTCAACAATAGCAAAACAAACAGTGTGTGGCTTTTACGTAGCAAATTTCTGTCCATTGATGGAAAAACGGACGCTGGCTAGAGCTGTGGGCTGGATCTACTTCTCACTGCTACTTATAGCTGATGTAGGTGGCGCTGCAGCAGTGAGAATGCCGTCCCAAACGTGGCTCAATTTGTATCCCCCCTCATCTCTGTTCATAATCAAAGCTGACTTCCTGATCGAGACTGTTTCCTTTATCCAGCATGTCTGTCTGTTTTCTTGTCTATAAAGCAGTGAGAAGTAGATCCAGCCATTCTACGCTGATGATGGTGTCTGATAGACACCGAAATGTTGGAAGTGACAGGGCTTGAAATACCACCTGCATATGCAGGTTTGTACACTCAGGTGAAATTGGAGTTGTGCAGGTATATCCGGTGTCTACCTGCACCTAACCTGCACTGGTCCATGTACTGGGTTTTATACATAAATGTCATATAATGTAGGTGTATATGGATTGTTATTAGCTGCATTGACACCTATGGTGTATAAAAGCAATGGTTCCTGAACAATATTAGTATGATCCATACTTCCTAAATTCAGAGTGGTGCAGGTAAAATTTATCTGGTGCAGGTAATTTTCAATGTTATCTGCCCCATGCAGGTATGTAGAAAAAAGTATTTTGAGCCCTGGGAGTACTCTTTTGGTTTTGTTGGAAGAACCTTACTATATGAGTATGGTTCAGTAGGTCATCATCACTGGCAAAAGAAGCCCTTGTGATGAAGGGAGGAGGTAACCAAAAAGAAAAAATTGTATTGGTGCAAGGTAGCATGGTATACTGCCCAGTTTTAGCTTCCTTCCCTCTGCCTTCCTTCTGGATCTTCTGTCCTGCAGACAGGCCAGGTTTCGCTAGAGGGCACTCTTTCCTCACCCTGCATGTGGCTATTGCTCAATGTACTTGTGAAATCTGTTAAAATATAGTTTCAATCCATTAATTGTGAAACAATCTGAATAGCATCCCAAAAAGTTTGATATTTAAAAATGAAATACCTAGGACAAAAGTGTGGCTATACATTATTGTACATGAAAGGATAAAGCAGCAAATGTTTTCACAGCTTACCTGCAGGACATGTTATGGTCAATAGGAGGCGTGATAAGCTCTTTATACAAGTCATAACAACTAGGCTAAGCTTAGAATGCCACCATTTTACCTCACCATTATCTAATGGTTACGTGGCCAGCCATTGAAAAGCATTTTGTTGTAATTTAGAAAGATTCTGCAGCTGGCATCATGGAACAGGCTCAATATAACTCACATATTGGAGAGAACAGAAACTGTATTTCTAACCTTGGGTGTGGAGACTATTTCCATGCTACAGTTATTCACAACACTTCAAGGTTTTGCACTTTATTCAAAGTACTCTTTCCCTTGTTTCTGTTTGTTAGAAAGGCAGGTACAAAACCAGGAAGCCTGCTACCAAAGCTCACAGTGCACGGAAAACCGCCACCCTTAGAGCAAAAGCTTCAGCCAAGGTATTCACCTGAACCGTTAGATGTCATGTACATGTAATACGAAAAAAATTGAATCATATTTTTTCAAGAAAATTTATACCAAGTACATGTACATGGTAGAAACATAGGGGACATACACATGTACACATTTTTGTACATGAGGCAATGGACTGTTCATTTACATCACAACAAAAGACTAAACAAATAGTAATGCTCGCTGTTTGCTATCCATTGTGTTGAGATAAGTTGGGTT
Source organism: Branchiostoma floridae (assembly GCF_000003815.2). NCBI lineage: Eukaryota > Metazoa > Chordata > Leptocardii > Amphioxiformes > Branchiostomatidae > Branchiostoma > Branchiostoma floridae. The sequence goes on from NW_023365837.1 coordinate 127,148, forward strand.
TGGCTTCTTTTTGCAAAAGGGTTTTGTGATTTTAACAAGTCAGAGAAACTGACTGTGAATGTGGGAAAGTTTGTGTATGTCGTGGCGACTTCTTTAAACAGTGCATTTCTTCTATGGTGGTAAACTGAACAATTGGAGATGTGTTGTCAAGTCTCCCACAGCTTTACCTAATTACAGTGTTCACACATTCTTTCCTACACTAGTAAAAAAGTGTCATTGAATTATGCAACTTCTTTCTTCTGTTTACCAGCGTCTCAGCTCTAAGTCTATGTCAAAAGCCTACCCTCAATGCTTTGTTGAGCGACAGGAGGTTTTCCGTGACAAGACGGCCACGGTGCTTATGGCAGTGAGAGAAGAATCGTCTGATGACATGGATGCAGACGAAGGTAACACTGGTTTCATACAATAAATTTTCTTTCAGTATACAGCAGGACTGTCTCCAGGACCCGTCCTTCTGTCCCAGGACGGAAATTTGCTAGTTGGGACAGAAAAATTTACACTATTTTACACCAGGAAATTCAACAACATGGTCTCCCAAACAATGAGTGGGACGGAAAAAGATTTAAGCTGGAGACAGCCCTGGTATGCAGGGAGTTAATTTCGCTGTGTAAAAACTTAAGGGAATTTCTTGATGGGAGACATTTGCATCATTTTAACAGAATACACACAGAATACACGCTACTGACTTTGCAGCAGTAAAGAGTTTGTCACAAACATAAAACTGCTGAAAATATTTAATGATTTAAAGTACGTGTGTTTGTGTATCTGACTTTTACCTGCGCTACATAATAATTGCAGTCGTAGAACAAAATTTATTAGTATTTCGGTATATTTGAGAAATTGGGCAAATTTATCTAAAAGCACCAAATTTGGCTTCCATAAAAATTGTAGTGTTTTCTATGGAGGCATCTCAATTTCTGTTCAGAATTGATGTAAATGGGGTTATGGGCCATTTTCTGACCAGAAATGTGTACTGGGTATGTGGGGCTTCTGTGCTCTGTAATTCAAGTGAAATGTAAGTGAAGTGAAATTTGATATAGGGGTGCATAGGATTATGTACACAGGACTTAATTTTTCTAGCTATGTTACTGGACTATATTGACTCAGAGTTATAATTGTAACCACACATCGAAGCAGAAGTAGTATTAATTATATTCCATTTTTTTCTTCTCCAGACTTGATCGAAAACCTGATGTACACAGCCCGCACAGGAATGGTCTCAATGTGGGCAAAATAAGTAGCATCTTCTCAACTTCTTAGCATTTAAGTTGCCAAATGATGACTTCTCTTTATTATGAGCCATGCTTTTCGCAAAGAGGTTGTGACTGTTGCTTATCAATATACGGAGATATTATTGTGATATGATATTTATGAAGAAGTACACCAAGGTCTCCTAAAAGGAACTAGTACCAAGCAACTTTGTATTCATTCATTTTGATGAGGTAGCATATATTAAGAGTATGCAGTATATAGAAATGCTGTACTGTTTATTATATTATGAGTTCTAACTTAAACATATTGCAAACAAAAAAATATTGACAAGTGTTTCGTAGCACTGGGTAAAAGCAAAGAATTATGCCCAAAGTTCCCCATGTTTGCTAGTTAAAAAGCCTTGAACTGATATCTGACTGTGTAGAAAATGTAAAACTTCTGAATCAGTACTGTTGAAAGAAGTTATACTATTGCTAACACTTTGCTTTCCATGTATAGTGACCTACAAATGTATATATAGAAATAGAACTATTACCCCTCTGTTTAGAGTGTATGAAATTTTCGTCCATACATGTAAAAATGTATAGTGTACAATGTAAAACTACAGTACTGTTGAAAGAAGTTATACTATTGCTAATACTTTGCTTTTCATGTATAGTGACCAGTCCTATAGATTCTGAAATAGAACTATTACCCCTTACTTAAGAGTGTATGAAATTTTGGTCCATACAGTCATGTAAAGAATGTATAGTGTATTGAAACACAGAGATATATCTAGTATTTCTAGCATATCTAGCAAGTGCTTATAAGTTATGTCACCAAAAATCAATATTTCCTGATTACAATCAGCCATAACAATATTATTGACAGAACATAATGTCCAGAACATGCACCCTTCTTCTAATTTTTGATTTCTGCCAACAGGTTATCAAGTTGATATCCACCCATGATACAATGGTTGCTTGTAATCAGGAACTGTTGTATTTTAGTTTCATTGGTGACAAGAAGCATTTGAAATGTTCCTTTTTCTGCATGGCACCAAAGAGGTATAATAGACGAATATATGTGCCATTGTTTGATGGATCTATAAGAAATTCAAATAAACATATTTAAAAAGTCTGTTTATTGTGATACCTTTCAACTAGGCTGTAGATTGTGTTGTCATAGCTTGCTGCATGTAATTATGGATATTGAAGGTTTTTAAGATTTAAGTCACACTGATTATGTATACATGCCAAATGATAAACAACATCTAACTTTCTGTGCTCTTTAGGGCAAAGAACTTAGACACACCCTTTAAGTTGATCATAAAACTTTTAATGCCAAAGCTGCTATTTGACAAGTATTTGCATTTTACTTTACTAACATAAATGGATAGTCTGTACTTGAAAAAAGTTGGCATTTTGAACCTTCCATAGTTTGCAAGAAGAAAGCTTGGTTCATATTGAACCCATGTTTAAGGCCATACCAATTTAATTAATTGGTTCACGGATTCGCTCGCTCCTATTTTTTGGAAACTCAAAAAAAAAAAAATTACCTCTGCAAATTTTCACCATTACTGAAACTAAACTTTCTGGTGTAGCAAACTGGCCTTTATATTATAAGCTCCTTAAAATGTGGGTATTATTATTGCAGTTATATTTTTTGTTACTGTACAGTAAGAGTGTTTCTGTACTTTCTCAAGCTGAAAACTTTTTATTCTCTTGGACCTTACCTTTACCCCAACTATTTTACAATTTTTCCCCCTGTCGCTCCATATTTTTTATGAAAAATCTGTGAACCAAGAAATTAAATTGGTGTGGCCTAAAACGAAAAAAATGAGACTCTAACCTACAGCAATTCTGTTTCCAGGCTACCACTATGCTACAGATACATAATCCTTGTGTAGTATTTTCAAGACTACCGGTAGCCATGTTTTCTGTCAGCCCTCTCACGACAAACAGTGGTGGCCACTACAAACAGAATTCTTACAGCTGGAAACATACTGAAAAAAACAAATCCAGTGTGGACTAGAAACAAAGTGACAACAGTGATCAGGTTACCTCAATTCAGTAGCCTGAGACATGTAAAAATGACATTGACTGGAAAGTAATAACCAGACTGACTTGAAACTTGGTTGACATTGAAAGAAGACTTCATACTTTACTTCCCCCAAATTTGAGGTATGCACTTGTATCTGGGTGAAGCTAAGGGCACAACCCACCGTACGTGCAAATACGTACTGTCTACATGCCAAAACGTGGGCAATCTTTTGGGATCCGTAAGTGGTATGTACCGCCTCTGTATGAACTTGTAGGGAATCAGACGGATTTTGAAGCACGCAGAGACGCCGTAGAACGTAATGCGCAGGCAAAACTTTGTGTGCCATCGGGCTGCAGATTTGCCCCCAGTACGTGCCGGCCTATACAGCCTGCACGTTTTCAGAAATAAGTGGCGGTCGTGGTTGGCTTAAAAAAACAAAACATACGGACAAATTGCACGTACGGCGGGTTGTGCCCTTAGCTTAAAGTGCAAACTCATTACCCTTGTGTCCTACACACAGTCTAGAGCAACTTAAGTCCACTGAGTTCCACTACTGCCTCTTCTTCCCCTTCCCCTTGCTTGGTTTAGCCAGCAGTGCAGGGTCGTACTGGTGTCTCTCCAGACCCTTGACGGAGAACAGTCTGGCGGCTCTCTCCTGTAGGGTCCCCCCACACTTCAGCCCCAGGGCCAGCAGCCCTGCCTTCAGCCTGTCCAGTCCCAGGGACTCCAGCTCCCCTGCTGAACTGTACTCACTCAGGTCCACGGCTTCAGGCTCCTGCAAAAGGCAACAATAAAACATTACAATATATATTAAGGCCACACCAATTTAATTTGTTGGTTCTCGGATTTCCCGACCCATTTTTTTCCGATTTGCAAAAAAATAAAATTTAGTCCCAAGAAAAATAATATAGGTTTTGCTATTGCAGACCTTTGAAAAACCCCATTCCAGGGGCACATATTGCTGATAAACCAATCAGAGCGCTTATTTGCAGTCACATGATCAGAACAGTGGTATCAAATCAAAGGAAGAGATTCATTGGATAAATCATGCCATGAAAAACTGAAAACTGGACTACTTTACCTTGTTTTTCTGTGTTAAATAAGTTCACCACAGACTTTTTGCAATTTTTTTTTCCGACCGACTGCCCCAATATTTTCTGGAAAATCCGAGAACCAAGACATTGAATTGGTGTGGCCAAATCAAAAGAGTTTTACTGAAAGTCTAACGTGGCATGGTATTGCATAGCGCTCACTTCAATTTTGACTTTCAGTTCTCATGTTATACTTAGGTTCACTTATGTTGACTTATGTCATTTGATTGTTTTGTAATCTTAAATTGACTCCAGGAAGAATAGATTTTCATTGTAAAGTCTAATTGGAGATCCCAATAAACAAACAAACAGTAAGAACATTTGGCTAAAAACCCAGAGGTCCTGGGTACTGGTCCCCTGATATGCTCTGATTTTGTGCCCTCGTGGAAAAGGCTCTTTATACTTCACTCAGGTGAAAATGACTCACCGGTACCTAGCTTCGTTTAGGGACATCCCTCGGATAGTTCGTTAAATGGAGGTCCCCTGATAGAGGAGAGACACCTAGAAACATGTTTAAGAACCCACCCTACTTGTCCAAAGGAGTAGGTGTCCTTCCTGGTGTGAGTGGTTCAATTAAATCTGTCTGGATACTGATTGTGCTGTTTCAGTTGCCAAACTGGTCTGGAATGCCGCTTTAAGGCCGCATTATACGCTCCTCAACAGAGCATTTTCAGCATTAACCAGGCACTGAGTTGTTTCCCACTGGACATTGCATTAATGCCGAGTTGAGGCCGGGCCCATTAATCATCACTTATCATCTGGGTCTTTCCCTGAGTGCAGGAGAGGCCAGTACCCCACCCCTGACAGCTAGCTAGTGGGGGTGGTCACGCCACATTATGCCTCAGGAGTACTTGTCTTGCCACCCTTCCAAAACACATGTGCCTGAAATAGGTCCAGGTCTTTTCTTCCTCCTCTCTTCAAAGAGAATGAAACTATGTGTACTATGGTAACTTTAAATGCTGACATACAGGTCCTGCAACATTTTGTAATTTTTAACAATAATGAATGAATGAATGACCTTTATTGTACATTTGTGCTCAAACAAGCTAAGTACAGGTCGTAGCGCTAGTGATAAGGTACAATTTTGATATAAGAAAAAGGTATCTTATCACCTCTACATATGCTAATACATTCTTAAGTATGTACAAGTCTGTTGCAAGTCTGCCTTGGATGACCCAGTCACTTAAAGGTCAACTGTCTTTCCTTTCACCTCCTACAACTGCTGTGATTTAGCAGTCAGCCTGGCAGAAAATGTGAGGAAAAGCAAAAGCCAGTCTGTCTGATTCAGTCAGACCAAATGACACAGTGTCAGATACCCTGTGCCTATATGTAGTCACTGTGTTCCCAGTTCCCAACAAGAAAACAATGATAAGGTGGCTGGGGATTAACCCATGTAGCAGTTGTTAATGTACGGGTCAACCGTAACTAATAGCTGTGGCAGAGAGTATTAATGCTCTTGTAATGCTCACTAATTGGCTCAAGACACTGCCTGGCTGACAGTTGAGGGAGGGGTACATAGACAGCTATAATAGGTGCGAAATCACCATGGCAGAGTGCCCTATGCTGGCCTTAATGCTGGTATAATGTTTCTGGCCTTAAAGCGGCATTCCAGACCAGTTTGGCAAGGGTGGTGTGTTTCGTTATAAGGCAGTTTACAGGATATCAAATACAAAGAGTGTAAGTCACAACAGTCAATACGTTTGTATCATGTACTGGAATAAAGATATCCTTCTGAATAGGACTTCTTGTCAGTTCTATAGCTTCTTCATTTAACCATGGAGGTTGAAAAAAGGAACATCCTTGGAAGAACCTACCACTTCTTTCTTAGGCTCCTTGTTGCTTGTATCAGGAGAGTCATTCTTCGGTGGACTCAGCATCTGAAGTAGACCAGGTGGCTTCTCCTGCATACCAGCTTTGCCATCGCTAGAACCACAACTGGGCTCAAGTTGTGACTTCATACTATCCTCTTTAAAAGAACTTGAGTCTTTTTCGTAGACTGCGTCAGATGAACTTGTATCGGTGTCTTCTGCACACGAGGAGGCACTACTGCTAGCTGCTGCTGAGGCACTGCCTGATGCTGCACTGGTCCTGATGGCAGAGACACCAGTGATGAACTTGGTTTTAGTTCAAACGTTCAGATATTAAAATATAATAACAGTCTAGCAACTAACTAGATAGTTGTATTGTTGACAATACAGTTAAATGCTGGATCAATAACAAATGACTGACAAATACATGTACATTGACTCTAAAAATCAAGTGACTCTACAATTCATTAAAATTGTACTTACGGGAGGTAATGTTTCCAAATTGGTGCTTAAATCTTTCGTTACCAGTTGCAATTATATCAACATTCAATGCTATTCCATGTATCAGTTCAATGGGTATACATCAATGTTTCTTTTCTTCTAAAATGTGACTGACTGTCTTATGATGGAATGATTTGAAAGATATTGTCTTTGTTTCAAAACATAATTTCATCAGGTTGGTATAGAGTACAGTGGAAGCCGCTTAATTGCACAGCCTATTTCTCAGTCAATTTGGTGCAATTATTCGGCTGGTGCAATAATGCGAAGGTATCCAGCAGGACCGCACCGGTTTGGGATTCAGGGATTCCGTGCAGTTAACAAAAGTGTGCGTTAATCCGATGTGCAATTAACTGGCTTCCACTGTATAGGATATAGGAGAAGCCCTGAGGAAGATGTCTGAACGACATCGAAACGGAAGCAATGTGAGTATAGAATTTGAGCTAATAAGTGCAGTACTTACTGTTTGGCACTGGCCTTTCCCTGGGACTGCTGAGATCTGAAGTGGTCGCTGGAATCCCCACTGGAGCCGCTGGAGTCATCGTGCGAGGCAGCAGCTTCCATGGGTCTGGCCGAGTCATCATCATCACTGTCACTATCAAGACTGTCCAAGTCATCCATCCCCTCTAGACCAACCCTGGAAGCATAGGGGGTTCTGTTAGCATCCATACTTGATGTGATATACACAAAATACTAGAAGCATTTTGAATACTAGAATACAAGGGCGCATATAGATGAGTCCTGCATTTACCCTTTTTTGGTTTAGATAAAGCTTGCAGCCCAAAAAAGTTTTTAAGGAGGGTTTGATTCTTTGATAGCCAGGTTACACAGTAAAGAAAGTAGAATACAACTTTTTCCCCGCAAACATGAAAAATGTTGATGTGACCCTCTGACAAAAAAATCCTTTGAATTACATGTGGTGTAAAAAGAATGAAGTGACCTTGTGGGTATTTATAACCATGTAATACCATTACTTTTTACTCTACATTTTCAAAATCTCATCACCCTTCCGCACCATTCCCACAAAGGTCACTTCGCTACCTCGGCATTACCATTACCATTGCCATTACTACTACTACAACTACAACTACTGCCATTACCATAATTTTACACTTAGGGACCGTACGGCATTTAGCGAGGGGGGAGGGCCGGTCGCCAGGGGGGGGAGGGCCAAGCAAAAAAATATTTTGCCAGGGGGAGGGCCTAGCAATTTTTTTTTTACTTGGGGGGAGGGCCAAGCAAAAAAAAATAGCTTGGTCTGCCAGCAAAATATGTCCCTTAAAATCCAAGAAACGGCGTTTCAGAGGGTCAAGATTTCAAAATTTTTCTGGACCTCTGCAAGGGATCGCCCGAGGTTGGCGCTCGGGATACAGTGAAAATGCGAAAGGGAGGGGGCGGGGCTTATGCATGACGCCCTCGAAAACCTTCTTCACGCACAGAAATGTTATTAAACTCTAGATTAGTCTGCCAGCAAAATTTACCCGTCTTATTGCCCTCAAAATGTAAGAAATGTCGTTTCAGAGCTCGAGGGTAAATATTTGCAAATTTCCCTGGATCCCTTTTGACGTGACCGGCCTCGCGCCTTTGATGACCGACATCGTGATAATGTGTTTGGGGGGGATTTAATTTTGTATTTCTAAATTGAAATGCTATTAAAGTTAGCTTTGTTTGTCAGCAAAATATCTCCTCAAACTGAAGGAAATAGCTTTTAAGAGGGTCAAGATTTCAAAATTCTCCCGGACCTACCTTGCGATTCTTCGTGCCTTTGGCGCCGAACATGGTGTTCGGAACGTCGTTCTCAAAAACTTGAAACCCTCGTATTTTTTTTTTGAAATGTCATCTAACCAGCAAATTTTCCCATAAAAAAGCAATGCAGGAAATCGTGGCAAAAAAAGCGTGGCATTTCTAAAAGATCTCCTGCAAGTCTGCGGTCTCACGCCCGCCGGCGGCTAGAGAGAGGCGACCGGTCTTACCCCGCCGTGGGAAAATCAGTGTCACGCGTCGGCGCCCCCCTCCCCACTACAGTTTTGGAAGTCGAATGATCTCGAATCGTGCTTGTTTTGGTTTTCATTTTTTCCCCCCGATTTCCGTAAGTTATTACCACCACAGAACCAAGAAAAAGTCCAAAATATATGTAAATTGAAAATAGTTTTCGTCAAGCCGCTCAGGCCCGCGAGCTTGCAATACGTAAATTTAGGGAGCGGGGCGCGCGCCGCTTCGTGGCGCAAATCTACTAGAAATCCAGGTACAAATGCTTTTTAGGTGTTGTTTTAATATCAAAACAATGAAATAGCTTCTATAAAGCAAATATTTATGCCTCTATGAAGCAGATATTTATCCCTCTATTTAGCAGATATTTTGAGCCATTCTGTTTTCCTTTTTTTACTAGGGGTGGGAGATCTGCTTCTCGATGAAAATCATGAAAAAGTATGACGTAAAGCACATTTCCAAATGCGGGAGCGCAGTGTTTTATTGGCGTCTTGAATATTTTTTTCAAAGTTGATAGGAGGGGGGAGGGCCAAGCAAAAATATTTTGTCTTGGGGGGAGGGCCTAGCAAAAAATAATTTACCTGGGGGGAGGGCCATGCAAAAAGTTTTTGACCCGACCCTCTGGCGACCGGCCCTCCCCCCTCACTAAACGCCGTACGGTCCCTTAGGCCACAGCAAGTAAATTTTATGGATGACATCAGCACGCGCATTTATTTTCACCTGGTTTCAGAAAAAAATCCTCTTCGGGGATGGTCAGGTTGACCAAAATAGGCAAACACGCTGTGTTGTAGCCTAATAATCATACTTGTAGAACTGACAATAGGGAGGTAGCCATGACTATAGTCAGAAGTGAAACTTGTTGGGTCCTTGGGTAAAAGTGCCACCAATATGGAAGCCATGAATGTAGTTGCCAGCTTGGCAAGTGATACAGGTGTACCACACTAGTATCACTTTTACTACACTAGTTCACTTCTTTAATGCTTTAAGGAATGAATGCCTTGTCAGTTGTAATGCCATGTTTTGTCACTTCAAATTGTGTAATTATACTACCTTCATGGTGTCTATTTTGAAAATGTAGCTACAGTGAAACCTGTCTATAGGGGTCACTCAAGGGACTGACCAAATTTGGCCCCTATGGGCAGGTGGCCCCTATAGGCAGTATAGCCAAAAAGGTACATTTCACCACAAGCAATAAGTGACAGGGCATTCAGCTTCCACTGAGATACTGAGTATTTATTGACATATTATTAAGGTTATACATTTAAACTAAATATGAGTTTAAAACAAACAGTTTAATCAAATAGATTTGTATTAACTACTACTGCTCCCTTATTTCTGTATAGTCAAAATGTCATTAGCTATTAACAGAGAAGACAGTGTACTATTATTAGACATTAACACTAATCTGAGTCCGACCGACACCTGCTCCGAAATCAGCCGCTAGTTGACGGGGGGACTTGCCGTTCTCGGAACGCCGAATGCATGACCAACGTCAATGCGTGTCCCTCGGGAGTCGAAGCCTTCGACATCGTATTTCTGAGTCAAAACTGACAGACATTTGCTTGGTTCTCTTGTCTTTTATACAGTTAGAATTGTCTGAACACGAAGTCAGCGCCGCCATTTTCCTTTGTTCCTCGATCTGACTTTTCTGGGTAGCTTGGGTCACAGCGCGCGTCTTCGGCAACTTTGCCAATCGAATAGACAAATCGTGTAAATTCCGCTAGTTGCCGGCAAAAATTAGACGTTCAATCACTGCTGATCACAAGTTCATAATCATTTCTAAACATCAAAACGCCACAAAAACTTTCACTTGTTCAGGAAGGCTCGGCTTGACTTGTCTGCATGCGCCATTATGCCAAGGTGGTCACGTCGAAATAAAACTGTCTCTACGTAGGCTTATTTCTTTGACAAAAATCCAACTTCGTCTAGTTCTTACATAAATAACGTCGATTTAATTGATTCTTATCGTTTTTATACCATAATCACCGTATTTTGTGCTATAAATCAGAATTCTTGTTGCCACATTTTACCTTGGCAAAAATGGAGTCGTCCACTGACCCCAATTGACCTTGTTTATCTGCTGAGGCGGCGCCATCTTGGAAAATTTACGCAAATACAATTCCGATATTTTTGGCCCGCGGAATACGAAAATTAGACCAGCGTACATGGATTTCAAGAGCCTATAACATCAGATACATGAACGGACGGTCTACTTGTAAAATCTGTCCATATATTCTTTCAGTCTGCACAGAAATGACGATGTAGAGAAGGGTAGAGTGCAAAGACTGAAAGAGTCCGAGACGAGAAAAACGCCAACAACACGTTGGTGGAAAAACTTCGCATAAAATCACATAATTTTGTAAAATGTTTCTTTATTCAATGTTTCCTTCGTAAATCGTCCAAGTTGAGCCTACATTTTGCTGATGTAGTGCAGAAATTGAAAAAAAGTGAACCCCGCGTGGGTTTTAGCGCGGCGTAACGCGGCCGGCCAGTCGCGCCGGTGACCGCTATCGGCAGTGTTGGCATAGCGGCCGGACTGAAAATCGGCTGGCCGCGACCGCATTCGACAGGTGACCGCTATAGACTATTTCTTAATGCTTAGGTCAATGGGAAAAATCCAAGGGACCGGCAAAAAGTGACCGCAATGGCCAGGTGGCCCCTATACTCAGGTGACCCCTAAGGCAGGTTTCACTGTATCTTGTTTTTTACCAATCTTGTTATTTTTCCACTCTGCATAGGATGTCATCCGTAAAATTTACTTGCTGTGGCCTAAAATAAAACCGTGGCTAGATCCCTGTACAGTCACTACAATACCAGCATAAGAACATACCAAGTGCAGAGCTTCTTTGTACCAGAGCTGGCCGGGCCTGCCTTCCTCTTCTGGGAACCTCCACTGGCAGCTGCTGCACCACTGCCAGATGGGCCGGCTTGCTCAAGTCCTGGGGAAATACAGAAAGTCAATTGAACTGGAAGTCAGCATTTCCGCCAGAGGGCCGTCCACTCGTCAAATGATGGCTTGGATGCAAACAGAGGCGGCCCTCATAAAAAAATTGCGACCCACATTGCCAAGAAATCGGTACACGGAAAGCCGCACACTGTTTTGCTATTGTTATGATTGTTGACAATGTGTGTCGGCGCCCTTTCGCATATGAGAATCTCATTAAAAAAACAGATTTTCACGGTCTCAGTTCAGCAAATGTGCCCTGACGCTATGACACAGACATTTCAAAAACCTGGTGGTACTCTTAACATATCGGTCGACCTCGCTATAACACTACAAAGTAAATGTTGTTATTGGGAGAAAATAAGATGTGGTAGTTGAATGGAATAACGATGTGAGCTAGAGGAAAAACACATAGTGCTATGATGAAAGGTCCTCAATTGATTGACAAGCTGCCATGAAGGTAGAGAGACAGGGATGCACCGTTTTGCCTGTGAAAGTTAAGCTAGCTTTGATGTCAAATAATAGCCAACGGCTGTACAAATTCTCCTTTGAATGTAAACTAATAGTTGGAGTCTTTTGGGCCAAAGATGAGGGCAACATTCCATATAAGGGCAGATGTTGGATTTGTACATTGAATATAATGCCAGGAGTGGTTACTAACTCAGAGAAGCAAGCCAACTTTCGTAGACTTAGATATAGCTTCTCGAGGGTTTCTTTGACACTGAGAGGGCACACTTTCAAGTCTACTAGCGAACATCTCTTCCAGAGAATTATCCTGAAGCAAAATAACTGTGTATGGGATTTCTGAGAGGAAAGCCCTTGAGGAAAGCCCTTCAGCTACAAGACAACCAATGTTAATTGTTTCTTCATCCTCTGTAATTTTGGTAGATTTAGTAATAAACTTACAAGCACATTAAAGGGGAAGGACTAGCAAGCAAGGAAACTTGCTGACCTATGTGCCATTATACAAGGGTCGCAACAACAACAAAGATACATATAGAATTCAACACGATGTATTCCGTATCATCCGAGGTATCAGCCCGACCGTGGGTCGGATAGCCCTCCTCGGGAGGGCTGGGACCGAGGGTGATGCGGAATACACTGTGTTGCATTATATTTATGTCATAACCACCTGAGAAAACGCATATTTCGATGCGAAATGCACCAGAAGTTGAGAAAATGTTCAGGAATTCTAACACCCGAATCAGGTATTCGAATGTTCAACCGTGCCGTATTCGGCCTGTTCGAAATAGTTTGATTTACTAGAAGGAAGCCTGTGTGATACAACTTTCGAACCTGTGTGATACGGAAAGTTATCACATGGTCCAAAACACCCTTATCGAACGTTTTCATGTCACAGGTATGACATAAAGTACAATACATATGGCCTGTGGCTGTATCTTCTATACCTTTCTGAAGAGAGTCGGACATTCCCTCTGTGATCTGTCTCTTCTGTCGCTCGTACTCTGGATCGTTGAAGAAGTGCTTGTTCCTGCCGAGTCGCTCCTCACGTTTGCGTCTCTTCTCTTCCTCCCGTTCTCTCTCCCGCTCTGCCTTCTTACCCAGCCATTCCTGGAGTCTGCAGTGGATAAGAATTTTGGGGTTAGGGATTTTTCTTGTTGGACCTGTTGAAAAAGTGAATGCAAAAGATTTGGGACCAATTAGAAAAGGAATATATATACCGGCAGCCGTTCATACACATTTTTGGGGCTTACTGGTCCAAGAAAGTAAATGAGAATGAAGTTGCCCATTTATAAGTTTCCACAGACAATCAGGTCCAGGATTAAGTCCGGACCTGGACCTGATTCCCTGGACCTGAACCAAAGCTTATCCTGAATTGACTGTGATGATGATGATGATGACTTATCTGTATTTGGGGTGACTTCAAGTTTACAAATGCGTCAATTTGACTGTCAAAACTTCTTAAATGGGGACCGATAAACTCAAGTGGTCACTATACACAGGATTGTCATTGCTCGCATCAGTTGGAAAAATCATCCAAGAGACCACCAAAAAGTGGTCACATAGTTGCCAATGACGCGCTCTTGTAGAGATTGACACTTGTATAGGACTGAAGGTATTTACCGTTTATAGGGTTGGCAAATGTTTCCAAAACAAGGATGCAAATTGATGTCCACCACTGACAAGGGATTTAGCACTGTAAATGTATATAAGTTTGCGGGGATTTAATTTTACGGCAGCAAGAAAAAGGACTTCAAAGTTTTAAATTTGCGGTAACACCATGCTCTGTAGTCTCTTACTGCCATGGAAAAAAGTTTGCGGTGGTTTTAAGTTCGCAGTGAAGCGGCCACCACGAAAACCGCGAACATTAATCCACCGCAAAAGTTTCTGCATTTACAGTACTGAGAGGAGATACTGAGTTCAGAACCAACCTTTTCTCATCGTTGACGTCCCTCATCCTCCTCCCACTGAGATCCCTGCAGGCCTCGTGGTTGGTGGTTTTCTCAATCTGTGCTCCGATGGCTCGCAGCATGGACCCAAAACCTGTGCGTTGAAGACAGACCAACAGTTAGACCTGTCCTTGGACTTATGAACGACTTACCATGGGCCATAGTCCTCTTTTCACCCACAGTAAGTCCACTGGTCTGAAAATGGACTTACTCAGGGAGGACTGAAGATGTTAGGGCCTTACTCTGGATACTAACTTGCACCCAAACTAACACCAACAGTTCTCAAACATGGCAAAATCAAACAATCGTTCGCTTGCATCATATAAAATGGGGTGGACTTAAATGAGAGTAACTTCCTCTCTGACACTAGTTAGTCCACGTTCAGTCTAAATTCATACTCTTTTACTATTTTAGGTCCAAGGTTTATGTTACAATACACTGAAACAAGACTTCATGAAAGTACTAAACCAGTATTTCAATATTCTTCTCTGCCAGGAAGTCTTCTTTATAATCATTAAAAACAGGTTTATCTAGCTTACACTAAGAGAAAAGCTTCCTGTATGAATGGAACCTTTATTTATTCAAATTGCAACAAGGGCAATACAATGTAGACACATAGGCAGCAGGCTGATATCGTGACCACATGCATACATATACAATACAAACCTCATGATCATCATTGACCAGTTTTCTCCTCTATCCATCCACAGGGCCCAAAAAATCAAACCCGTGTGTCATGCAAACTACACTGGTGTGAACTGAACAAATTTTCACAAAAATATGAAATTTTAAAGCCTATCTAATAAAGTCTCCAATTTAGGCTAAGGTTTCACGGGAAAAGCGGATTTTAAAGGATTTTATTTTTAGGTAGCACCATCTGCTCTGAACCAACTGTCAGAAAACACTTGCTATATTCTGTATTCTTTTTACTGAAATTGTTTCAACTTTCAACAATACTTGGTATATGATATCCATACCTCCTTTGCCTCCAACCAGCCGAGGCCAGACCCTGTACACCCCTCCCGGCTGAATGGTATCCTCCTGCTGCACAATCTTGCCATGGTGTGTCACCACAAGGTCTTCAGTAGAAACTCCCTGTTTGAAAATTACAAAATTGAAAAGAAATTCAGAAATTGCACATCAACATCAAGTTCATTTATTAATTACTGGCATATGTAATTGTCGAAATACAGACCATATCCACCCCAGGGGTGCCTAAGCATTTCCACGAACCTTATGAAATCCGTACTAACCTCATGTGATACACACAAATCCTTATGCAAAAACACACAAATCACTATGCGACACATGAATCACTATATGCAAAAATGCACAAACCTTTTGTGATATGCACAAATCGCTATGTGACATGCATGAACAGGGCTCGAAATACCACCTGCATCTGCAGGTTAGTGCAGGTAAAATTAGAGCTGTGCAGGTATTTCTGGTGTCTACCTGCGCCTAACCTGCACTGGTTCATGTACTGGGTTTTATACATAAATGTCTTATGGTGCAGGTGTATATGGATTGTTATTAGCTGCATTGACTGTTACCACCTATAAAGTATAAAAGAAAAAATAGCAATGGTTCCTGAGCAATTTTAGTATGATCCATACTTCCTAAATTCAGAGTGGTGCAGGCATAATTTGTCTGGTGCAGGTAATTTTCAATGTTACCTCCACCAGTGCAGGTATGCAGAAAAAAGTATTTCGAGCCCTGATGAACCTTATTCAAACCGGCCAATTACTGCCAGGGTTAGCCTGGATACCATAACCCAACCTCAAATATCTTTGCACGATAGATACTTGAGATCGGGCTGGGGTTTGGTAACCAGGTGTAACAGTGGTGTTCAAGGACTGCTAAACCGAAGATGCCTAACGGCTTAAGCCTTTTGGCCGAACGGTTTGCACGTTCGATTTGTGATCCGGCTGCCCGGGTTCGGCGCGGGTTCGAATCCCGGGAGCCGGGGTGTTGTTTCTTTCTGTTCTTACTCGCCCCTCTCAATTTCTACAATGGGGCACCGACTGACTAAATCTCTTCATACAATCTCTAAGGTTAACTAGCATGACAATAGGTTGTATAACTCTGCCCATCACAGGTAAGCTGGTTGGATGCTGTCGGCATCCAGCCAATCAGGGATTACCAAATATGCTAATGTAAGCTCCTCCTCATATGGTCTAGACAGTCATTACCTAATTATCTCATATGTCAAAGGTCATGGCCGTTACACAGGCTATGCCAGGGTCTAAGTGCATATCACATAAGATTTGTACGATTTTCATAACGTTCCAGCAAATGTTTGGCACCGCTGTACTCAGCTATTTGTTCCTTTTAATTACCTAAAGAAAGATTCTGGGAGAGTCTAAAGGTACATGTATTGTTTTGGCAGTGTATGTTTATGTTTCCAGACATCTGTGGTCAGCACAACTTAAGAACAACTGGATGGATTTTGACCATTTAGCATGAGGGAGGGTCTGCATGAGGGGAATCCTGGAAATGATTTTATTAATTAATTATGGTAAATTTAGTAGAGCTGGCAATGCTAAACAGTGAATTCAAGTCAAGAAGGCTTGTTTCCGAAAGGTTTCCTACTACATCCAAATTCTCGCCAAGACTATGACACGTTTCGTATACTGGACAACTTACTTGTCTTGGCTGGGTCTGTTGTTGGGTCCGTTTGATTTTAGCACATTTGTTTGGGGCTAAGGTTATAAGTCTCTACATCTGATAAGGAATGCGTCTCATACCAATTACCAAGAACTCTAACAAAGGTAACATCGTTGCCCCCCACCCCCACCCCCAGCCCCTCCCATGCCATAGTAGAGAAAAATTCACGTCTCGAACTTCTCTTACCTCATTTGCACAGAGAAACCGTTTCAGAGTCGATCCTGTCGATGTACGGTCGATCGTTATACAGGAGAACCTTCCGTGAAGCGACGAGACGAAAATATCCATAGTTTGTCAATAGACAGACAACTAGAAACGGCCAAATAGTTCACTAGAAAATGGAAAGTGACGCAGAACGAAACGACTGCGTACCGGAAACACTACGAGGTGGGCATCTCTATTTCCGGTTTAGTGAAGAATATTACACTATATCAAATGGGTGTTTATTTTATGTAAAAATAGTCTTAAAACATAAGAACATTACAAAGTGATATTATTTTTCTGATTTAAAACATCAATTTATCATGCATTATTTGTATGATTAGGATATTAACAACTTACGTCAATAGTAAATATATTAAAACTATCTAAGTTCTACCTATCAATATTCGTAATAGAATCTTCCCTTCCCTGTATGCTTTTCGGTTTTGTGTACTGTGACCTAGCTACCAACCCGGACATCTCTACGCTCTCTGCAATATTTTGATATCTTGAGATATTTTGAACTCTTCGTCGGTATTGGCAAAATTTTACACATTTCATTGTCGTCCGGGAGCCTTGTCAATCATGTCTGCCGCGGTGACGACAGAGGTTCCCGGCGTGAACTCCGCCATAGAACACATGATGGACCTGAAGGGGAGGATGAGGGGGGAGAAGTTCGGGTTCGAGGAGCCTGACGTCGGACACTTGGACGTCGTGGCTGCGGCGCTGAAGGAGCTGGACGGAGAGCGTCTTAAGGTTCACGATGTTCTGGAAGTCGAGACCATCAAAGCCAGTATCCTCAGGCATCAACTCATGTTCCTGCCGGAACAGATCCAGGCGGAAATCTCAGCAGCGGTAAGGCGTTGGAAAACTAGTATTTTACTATTTTTTTATTACACTTGTCAATTTGAAACTTTGAGGCCACTGAAAGGGTCTTCCTGTCAAAATAAAGGCTCCCAATGTGATTTTTATAGTACACATGTATTAAAATTGGAAATATTCTGGATGAGACAATCGGTACGATATTGACATTTACTTCACCATTCTAGCACATTTGTATCATTATTTTGTACTTTCAGAGTTTCAAAAGAACCCTAAAACATGCAGACATTAATTTATAGGGCCCCGCAATAAATCAGCACAGAATCGAGCCACTATCGGTTTACCGTCAGTAATTTTTTAACCCGTGAGGTCACTGAGCGAATTGAATCTGATCCGCCCATTCGCAAATCAAAACTGGCTTCGGTCAAGTGACGATTATCTCCGGAAGCATTCAGGAATCAAAAATTTGAAATAATGGCACGTGCAGCGCTCAGATCTTCAATGAGTTCTCAGCACCCAAATTTTTCTCATCTTTGCTCAATAACGGTCGATATGCAGTGATATGCTGTGTTTAGATTTTTTTCAGTATTGACAACATGTTCTATTTCTAACCTGTACCTGCGTTACTTTACTTAACAGGTGCAGTCAGCCCGCGACTCTAACGCAGCAGAGATGAACAGACTAAGAAACCAGCTGGAGAGCCTCACGAGGTCTATCGAGGAGCTCGAGAAGAAGTCTCAACTCCTGAAGAAGGAAAATGAGACGCTGCTTCCTGAACGAGACATTGTCAGGGTGGGTTGACTGTTCTGTTCCTGAGCATGCACGTGACATGAACTTTTATATCTCTACTGTCCCAAAAGTATCCTGTAGAGAAATTCAAATGTACAGAGGTGAGCTTGTATTGTCCAAGACTTCTTTGTGCATAAGTGTCCGTGTCCTCAGCACTGTGTACCCCCAATACTGTCCATACCACGAGTAGTGTCCATACCCCAAGTAGTGTTTGTACCCCCAGTACTGTCAGTACCCCCTGTAGTGTCCGTACCCCCAGTAGTGTCTGTACCCCCAGTAGTGTCTGTACCCCCAGTAGTGTCTGTACCCCCAGTAGTGTCCCTACCCCCAGTAGAGTCCGTACTCCCAGTACTGTCGGTACCCCCAGTAGTGTCCGTACCCCCTGTAGTGTCCGTACCCCCAGTAGTGTCTGTACCCCCAGTAGTGTCTGTACCCCCAGTAGTGTCTGTACCCCCAGTAGTGTCCTTACCGCCAGTAGTGTCTGTACCCCCAGTACTGTCCGTACCCCCTGTAGTGTCCCTACCCCCAGTAGAGTCCGTACTCCCAGTACTGTCCGTACCCCCTGTAGTGTCCCTACCCCCAGTAGAGTCCGTACTCCCAGTACTGTCAGTACCCCCTGTAGTGTCCTTACCGCCAGTAGTGTCTGTACCCCCAGTACTGTCAGTACCCCCAGTAGTGTCCGTACCCCCAGTAGAGTCCGTACTCCCAGTACTGTCGGTACCCCCAGTAGTGTCCGTACCCCCTGTAGTGTCCGTACCCCCAGTAGTGTCTGTACCCCCAGTACTGTCAGTACCCCCAGTAGTGTCCCTACCCCCAGTAGAGTCCGTACTCCCAGTACTGTCGGTACCCCCAGTAGTGTCCGTACCCCCTGTAGTGTCCTTACCGCCAGTAGTGTCCGTACCCCCAGTAGTGTCTGTACCCCCAGTAGTGTCCTTACCGCCAGTAGTGTCTGTACCCCCAGTACTGTCTGTACCCCCTGTAGTGTCCCTACCCCCAGTAGAGTCCGTACCCCCAGTAGTGTCCGTACCCCCAGTAGTGTCCGTACTCCCAGTAGTGTCCGTACCCCCAGTAGTGTCCGTACTCCCAGTAGTGTCCGTACCCCCAGTAGTGTCCTTACCGCCAGTAGTGTCCGTACCCCCAGTAGTGTCCGTACCCCCAGTGCTGTCGGTACCCCCAGTAGTGTCTGTACCCCCAGTAGTGTCCGTACCCCCTGTAGTGTCCCTACCACCAGTAGTGTCCGTATCCCCAGTAGTGTCTGTACCCCCAGTAGTGTCCGTACCCCCAGTAGTGTCCCTACCCCCAGTAGAGTCCGTACTCCCAGTCAAGTGTTTGTACCCAAAGTTCTGATACATGTATATATGAATACTACTAAAAATGGAGCTGACTTTCCGGAGGGTGAATTTCGACACATCTTCAATGTTGGGAAGGTCTAGAAAGAAAGCTGGTTTTGATTCATACAAACATGTAAGTTAAGCTCCCTTTAGATTATCAGCCAGATTTGATTATCATTTAAGCAACTGAAGTCAAGAATTACTGACGTCTTTTTTTTTTCAAACCCACAGAACCAACATGACGAGATCATCTCCCAGCTAAATCAGCGCATGGCCGACAAGGCCGGGAAGCAGATCACGCTCAACGAAACACGAGAGAAGCTTCGCGAGACCAACCAGGAAATCCTGGACGTGGAGCAGGCCATCGTCGACCTCAAAGAAGACATGATAGAAGAGCGAGCCAACGCAAGACTCGAGAAGAAGCGTCTCAAAGACAACATCGCCGACACGCAAGTGAAGATCAAGGATCAGAAGGAGGCCAACGAGGGCCTGAAGAAACAGATCAGCACCCTGATGGAGGAACTCCTGGAGTCGGACACGAAGAACAGCGAGCAGAAGAAGACCATCCGGCGGTCGGAGAACATGGTGGAGCGGCTGGTGAGCCAGGTGCAGCACCTGGAGGAGCAGCTGGAGAAGGAACAGCTGGAGAATGTGCAGCTGGATAAGGAAGGGGACAGGCTGAAGGAGGAGTTCCAAAACGTCAAGAAGGACTTAACAGGTTTGAAGATGTTTTTTTGAAATCTATTAGATTAGAATGGTAACGCTGGTTCACCTTTATCCGAGGGTAACCTACATTCGTTGTTTGTAAGAAAAAACGTATTTAGGGATATGAAGTCAACGTACGGTGGCTTCAAATCGGAACATTTTGAAAATATGGCAAATTTGAAACCACAGTCCACAGATTTAATACTCCTAAATGTGCTGTTTTTAAAGACAACGGATAAAGGTCACCCCACGGATAAATGTGAACTAGTGTTATATCCCAAAAAGCAGTTACTTAAGCAACTGGATATGATTTTGGAAACGGTCAGACGTTTCAACTAGCATCCACCAGTTTTCGTCAGTGACACTGAAGTGATCTGGAAGAAACAGGTCTTTAATACTCTAACTATGCATGAAGACAATCTTAGATGTCCTATAGGAAACGTTGTATTGTAACTAAAACTAAAGACAATTTTAGGTTGAAGACAATTTGGATTCCAATAGAAAATAATGGGTAAGGTAAAGTCAAGCTGAAGACAATTTTGGATTGTTGAAATGTCTGACCATTTCCAAAATCCAGTCGCTTGAGTAATTGCTTTTTGGCTTATCTTATTACCTGGATGTCTAACCTTCATATAAACCACATCATTGAAGGTTAGACATCCAGGTAACAAATGATAACAAAATAGAATGACGGTTAATTATTAAAAAACTACAGAACAATATTACAATTCAAAATCATCAGTAGCAGAGGTCAAACTCCATGTTTCACAAGGGTATGAAGTTTATGTATGTAATTGTGTGTACTGTAATGGTTGGTGGTTTGTATCTGTCTTTGAGTTGACCAAGTCCTCTAAATGTTTTCTAAACATTGACAGTGTGGATGAGCTGATGTGGTATGCATTGTGTGACTGACAAACAAATGTTTACTACACCTGTACAGGTAAGAAAGCCGAGCTGCTGAAGAGGTTACAGGAGTTAGAGAATGAGTGTGGATGATCTGATGTTGGTATGCATCGTGTGACTGACAAACAAATATTTACTACACCTGTACAGGTAAGAAAGCCGAGCTGCTGAAGAGGTTACAGGAGTTGGAGGATGAGTGTGGATGATCTGATGTGATGTTAACGTTGGTATGCATTGTGTGACTGACAATGTTTACTACACCTGTACAGGTAAGAAAGCCGAACTGCTGAAGAGGTTACAGGAGTTAGAGGATGAGTGTGGATGATCTGATGTGATGTTGATATGCTTTATGTGACTGACAAACAAATGTTTACTACACCTGTACAGGTAAGAAAGCCGAACTGCTGAAGAGGTTACAGGAGTTAGAGGATGAGACTCAGGAGGCTCTGGAGGAAAACCAGCAGGTGGAGTCGCGCAGGTCTCACCTGAAGGCGGAGACTAAGAAGGCTGTGGAGGAGATGGAGTACAGTGCAGCTAAACTGGAGGAGCTGCGGGAGATCTCTCGTCAGGGGAAGGCGGAGCTGACACGCCTCGCTGAGGAGAGCGCCAGACTGAGGATGGAGAACCAGGAGTTGGAGCAGGGCATCGAACAGCTGCAGGTCGGGCTGCATACTAACCCTAAACGTAACACTAATACTAGCCTGAGAAAATTAGCGTGGCGTCATGTGTGGCGTAACTGGTAGAGCATTCGGCTCAGAATCTAGAGGTCCTGAGTTCAATCCTTGCTGTGCCCCTGACATTGTGCCACTTACACTTCATCATTTCACCCAGGTGTAAAAGTGGGTACCTGACTTTGGTCGGGGGTATAAAAAAAAAGACCACCTTTACCTCCTGTCTGTACTGTGTATGTGGCACTGTTAATAGAAATTACTAAACTAGAGTGCAGTGCCACGTCGCCATTGAAAAAAAAAACAAATAGGAAAAAATGTTTCCATAATTATTCAAAAATAAAAATGTTTCCATATTTTAGAATGCATATTTGAAAAAGTTGGTTATGATCATTGCAGGAGAACCACAAGGCAGCTGTACAGATGCTGAACAAGCAGGTGGAGGAGTCCAGAGAACAGCTGACCAGGGAGCGCAACGATAGGTTCGAACTCCAGTCCAAGAAATCCGACACACACAAGGACCTGGAGGAATTCAGGGCAAGCAGTTCAAGGTACATGACTTGTATGCTCAGGATCCAAATGCCTGATTGTATATTATCATAACCAGTTCAATATTCACAAATTTACATACATGGGTGGCAGTATGCATACCTTTCCGACTTCCCAGTGCATTTGACTGTAAGTTCATCTGTGACGGTTAAGTGAACATTAAGTTACAATTTTAAACTCTATATCCGTACACAAAATAAAGCGCTTACCAACAAGCTTTCGATCAGTCCTCTGATCCTTATCAAGGTGAAATGCCCCAAAGTTGAAATGACCTAAAAGAGGCCACTTACATCAGAGCCCACCAACCTTCCCTCAACCGAGACGGGGGCCGATACCAACTTTCAAGCACCTTTGACCCTTTGTTAATGTCACACTTCTGGTCTGGATGTGTGACTTAGGCTTTGTGTCATTTCAACTTGATAAGAATCAGAGGTCTGATCAAAAGCTTGTTGGCAAGCGCTTTATTTTGTGTACGGATATAGAGTTTAAAATTGTAACAATTTCCAGTGCACTTTTTGTTTGAGGACACAAATTTCTCAACACCGTGTTGTATTCTATATATATTCAACGAGGTCATTTACCTTTTTATGTTGTCAGGTTTATGGGGGAGATGAATCGGAGAATGGAGGAGGGGAAGAACAAACACATCCAGCTAACAGAGGAGGGTAAAAGGCTACAGAAGGAGACTATAGAGGACCAACAGGCCATCAAGAAACTCAAGTCCAACATCAAGGCTGCTGAGAAGAGCTACAAGGAAATGGAGAAATCTTCCAAAGGAGAGATCGAAGGTTTGGAGCAGAGCGTTAGCAAACTTGAGAAGGGCATAGAAGACATTGGGAAGGAGCTAGAGGAGAAGACGCCCATGTGCGACACTTTTGAGGCAGAATTTAAGGAGATCAGTAAAGAGTACGAAGAGAGGAAGAAGTACGTGGTCCAGAGTAAGAACAAGAAGAGCGGACTGGAGGATGCGGTGAACAGGGCAAAGAGGCAGATCGAAAAGATGTCTCACCCGAGGGGGAAGCTACAGGACGATCTGAAAAGCGGCCGGGCCTCCGCGTTACAACAGCTGCGAGACCACGCAGCCGAGGTCAGGAGCGTGGAACAGGACATCTACGAATCGGGACGGAAGCTCGAGCAGGTGGTCGACGAGAACAAGCGGTTCAAGGCAGCGAACAAAAATTTGCAGAACGAGATCGTGGGACTGAAGGAGGATATCGAAAGGAATAAAAGCCAAAGGGACAGACTAGAGGAGATCTCAGCTCTACTGAAGGGACAGGTAGTGGAGGGCTGGGTTAGTGACATTGCAGCACAGAAGGAAAGTGCTGAGAGAGACAGCCAGATATTAGAAGACATCTCCTCCTTACAGGAGAAGAGTAAAGAGAGAGAGCAGAAGCTGACCGATATTACGTCCAAGCTAGAAGGCGAGCTAGGGTTGCTGGTCAGTTTTCTGGACAATGTGGCCAGCAGGCGACCGGTGGACACGCGACAGAGCATGAGACCGGACGACGGCGCGCCTGTGGACTCGCAGCCTGTCGTTCTTACGAGGACTGGGAGGCGACAGGTGAAACGGCCGTCTCTAGCACCATCCAATCCTACGGCACCACTGTCCAACTGGAAACCTTAAACCCAGTCTGCTGGTCGTCTACTGCCATATTGTCCAGAAAATACCCTTGTAGCGTAGCAAGCTTTCCTGCTTCTGTATTCCACTGCTTCTGCATTCCACTTCAGTATCATTTCCACTACTAAATGATCTGGTCTTTACATTTTTTCCCTTCTTAAATGGCTTGCAAAGTATAATCTTTGCTCATACTTGTATTATACCACTTCTGGTGTAAACTGTAACATGCTATTCACAATTCCAAACTTCCATATTACTGCTTTACAGGTAACATGTCATGCTTGCTTACATTTTCAAACTGTATTTGGAGACTGTCATCTGGATTCTTTTCTGTACCACTCAAAACTTGCACACAATAGAAGAATCTGACCACAATGTCTTTGCCTTCCTAATAAGAAAACTTTATTAACATGTTGTTATAAAAATATCAAAAGTTGTACGGATTCATAAAAATGTTTTTTTTTCCTGTATACGATGGATACAGATTGTAACATTGATAATGTTGTTCAACCGTGTAATAAATTCATCCATGATCCATACTGTTGCATAGGTAAAAACTGCTCCTTATTGTCTCTTTGAACACTCAACTATGAACATTGATAGTAAAACACACAACCAAAAAACAAATATTTCCAATTCCTACATTCTAATATCCAAGTCGCTCTACATGTATTCACACAAATTACTACTAAAAACAAACATCTCCAATTTCTACATTCTAATATCTGAGTTGCATATTTACACAAATTACTCCTCAAAATCACTGAGGTATTTTCCATGTTGGCATTCATTTTTGTCACAGAATTGCATCATTTTGTCCTGTGGCCTGTCATATTTTCTTAATCTTAGAAACAAATCAGTACAGCTGCCTACAAAGTACATAAGGCCACATACACCATTCTAATTTTTTGGTTGTCGGACATTTGTGTGTGTAACTTTAAAGCAAGAGGGTAGTGTGAAAACTGGAATGTAAACTTGGACCTGACACCATCCATTCTCTGGAACGAATTTCTGGAGAGTCTCACAGAACATAGAAGCTGTTACAAAATAGGACATATAGAATAATTCTGAGGTAGAAACTATGGTAGCTACATTAATTTTGTACATGTATGACAAAGCCTTAGAGCTGAGCCTATCTCTTACTTTCCTGTACCTGAGACACCAATAAGCTGAGTACCTGTCTATATATAAATCCCCTACCTTCTCTTGTTGGATGCCTCCGAAAAACACGGAAGCTAACACAGCAGAAAACTAAGAACAATCACAATTGAACACATCTGCAGAACTTCAAGATTTAAGAATAGCATGGATCTTAATGAATTTCAAGTTAAAGGAAATACTCTCTGTCTCATACCCCAATTTAGAGAGATAAGGCCACAATGACCGCCCCTTCACTGTTTTTATACTGATATTTCAATCTGCCAAATTTTTCAAAACACAAAACCAAGAAATTAAATTGTTGTGGCCTACAGCTCCTGATGATGACTCTACCAACACCACGTGTCTCCCACCGCAGTTCCACATGCATCATGGGAGACTGTGTGTCTGTGTAGCTGGTTGAAGAAGTGGCCGTTGTTGTCCCCCCCACCAAAGATGAGGATGACCTGCCTGTTGTAGTCCTCCTGGTTCTCCTTGTCCTGTACAGTCCTGGGGAGAGCCAGACCCTGGTGGCCACAACATGGGCTTATGGGCACTGTGTCAGCCAGGGCGCTCCAACTACAGGTGTCTAGTAGGGGGGAAAGTATGGCTCTTAGTTAAAATGTTGGCACAATTACATGATGACACATTGCTGTACCACGTCCTTATGTGTGTCATCTGCACACTTTTGACATCCTCCTACGCAGGGACATCCAACAGCCAAACTGCCTGTCTGGATGTGCCCTGCTCTTTCAACCGTCACTCTTAGTTCCTGACGACGTCCCCCCCAAACCAGCTGTCAACCAATCAGAGAATAGGCTTTCCGTTTTCAAACGCTGTCTCGCATGTATAAGGGTAGCCTGTGTTTATACAATCTCTCGCTGGCTGGGGATAATGACCCCTGGGGCGGCGGCAATGCTATAGGCCCGGCTGCTAGGAGCGCGATTTTAGTCAGGCTAGTATAAGGGTAACCTCCTAATATTTATAAGCAGGGCAGTCAGGAACTAAGAGTGACGGATGAAAGAGCAGGGCACATCCAGACAGGCAGTTTGGCTGTTGGATGTTCCTATTAGGAGGATGACTTTTGACAGATGAGCCGAGAGGTTTGGTGTGCGTCACTCCATCGTAAAGGTAAGTTGTGCCCCTCCAAATCTGGAACCTCTTGGTCCTGAGCTCAATGCTCTATCAGTTATGCCGCACCTACGCCACCCTTCCAGTACAAAAACACAACATGAAAATCATTTCGATCCGTCAACACTTTCTTCAGTCATTCTTAAGGCACTAGGGGGTCCAAACCTACACCACTTACTCTCTGTTCCAAGAGCTTAGTATTGAGCTTTGAAAAAAAAGACCAGAGTCTGTCTATCACACAGTACAAGATATCATAACCAGAAATTTCATTTATTTTATTTAGCCAGGTATGCACACTCAGGGCAAAAGCCCTGTTTTTCAGGAGAACCTGGTACACCAAACTTCACAACTATTCACTCCAACAAACATATAATTACAAAACACAACTATTCACTCCGACAAACATAGTACTAGCATAATTACAAAACAGGGCTCGAAATACTGGGTGCAGGTGCACCCAAAATTGGAACTGTGCACCCAATTATTTAAGTGGTGCACCCCAAATATTTTTGGTGCACCCAATTTTTTAAGCTGGGTGCACCAGTGCACCTAAGCCCAAAAATGAATTTCGAGCCCTGCAAAAACAGAACAACAATGCATCATAACATAAATTCTTAACTATGGCTTCTACTGTGCTGAAACACACTGCAACGCACAGGTGAGTGATACGTCCAGAATCAAACTCACAGCTTCCAGAGGCAGGGCCACTAACTTTTGCACCACGCACATTACTTAATATTAACATCTTACCCAGTGAGAAGATGAAGGAATCTCCCATGACTTCATCCCCATCATATCCTCCATGGACCAGGAAGCTGTTACTGCTCAGGGGAACTGCTGTGTGCCAACTAGGAACAGACAAAAATATTCTCAACAGTCATGACAAAAGTTAGCAACAGGAGAGAGACAGATGGGATACAACACGATGTGTTAGATGTGATCTGCTGTATCACCAGAGCTACCAGACCAACCGCGGATATGAAACATCAAATGGCCGAACTCTGAAAGGTGATCTGACCTGTGTGAGGGCTTATTACCTAGAGTAATGCGGAATAAACAGTGTTGTATTTCATTCATGCCATACCAGGGCTCTAGCCAGCGTCCGTTTTTCCGTCGCTGCGTGTGACGGAAAAATTTTAAAACCAATCCGTCAACTTTGACGGACAAAAAGCTCCTTGGTGGAAGCTACAGGCTGCTTGGGGACACCGTCCACGGCCGTAGAAGTCACACTGTTTGTTTTGCTATTGTTATGATTGTTGACAATGTGTGTCGGCGTCTTTTTGCATACAATAATCTCATTAAAACCCGTTTTTCAAGGTCTCAGTTCAGTCTCTCTAACTCCTGGAATAGTGTTTTCGCGACAATGGGAATTGGCTGACGGAAAAAAATGTCGAGCTGGCTAGAGCCCTGTGCCATACCCATCTGAGAAAACACACGTTTCAAAGCTAAGTTGAGGTAAATCCACATCATCCAACAAAAAAATTGTAACAACAGCAATTTCAACATTAAAATTTTCGACAGGAACATACTCTGCCCATTCAAAGTGCATTCGCATTATAATGAAAGTTCGAATCTGTGTAGAAGAATGCTCTAGACAGGCAGTTACACTAAGTTTGTAATCCTGTTTTGCTGCCATCCTATGTAAATAATCTTATGTACTACAACCAGTCTTTTCCATCCACCTACATCTTTACTTTAGGTTCCGAGAACCTGTGTAGCTATTCCGAAAATAAATTTCGAGCTACACCTTATCAAACTTCAGACAAACAGGACTTGGTATATGACTGATTTGTATACTTGTATGCTTATTTGTGATGACTTCACTATTAACATCTATTATCATAATACCGGTACGTTTACGACGATTTCTCTAGCCATACTGATTTGACAAATTGTCAACGCATCATTTTCTCCAGTTACATGTTGCTGTTATAGGTTACCCTTGCCACTTCTTCTGTGTAACTTTTCTGCCACTCTTGTCCTGCTAAAAGCGCAATATTGTAATTGTAACACACCGCGGAATTACACGGCGAACGGGCGCGTGGTTGGGAGGGGGTAAAAAATACCGGTAGGAAGAAACACGGCACAATTAACTGCCGCTATGTACATTTATACATCCTCTGATGTTCCTTCCTTTTCTGTCGGTAAATGCATAAAACATAAACCTGCTTGAGCATACGAAATGTCATGAGAAAACGGACGTATACTGTCAAGAATTTTCATTTAACTCCTGTCCGTCACAACCGCTATGACGTAACACTTCACTGCTAGCGTAGATATAAAAATGGCGGGAAAATGGCTGCGTACGTTCAATTTTGCCCCTTCAGTCGTAGATACGGGCTATTATGCAACGGTTCTTCACACTTTTACATGAGTTGTAGGTCACCAACAGAAATTCAAGATTGTTGTTGAATCATGTTCGTCTTGTGCCGTGAGCATGTGTAATTATGATCTATAAATTTGGCAATGAATGTGACAGTGTGTTCGTCCCACGACGAGCTGCCTACCCCCGAAAAAGGTACTGAAAACTTTTGGCCTTGTTGTCTTCGAATACATTGTTATCGATGCTTTGTAAATGATGTATTGGACACCTAGATGTCTGAAGTGTGCACAGCTCAGAAATAACTATTGTTGCATGTGTAGATCTCTTTAAGTTCCAGTATTTTTAATCTACCGGTATAAGTCTTACTACCGGTATTATGCCAATGCATGTTACATAACTGTATCACTGTGGCATACCTTCTTGGTGCTGGGGGTTTGCCAGTCACTTCAGGTTGGGTCCAGTCCATCAGGCCTGTATATACAAAATTAAGTGTACATTATTACAAAGCACATACGCTACAGAATGTTTACACTCGCAGCCAGAATACTGTAAATGCATCAATCTGGAAAATGTGTCCCTCTGTTTGCTGCTTACAAATGTTACATGTATTTCCCATATAACTCATCATGGTAAAACCCTCTTAGTACAACATGCTTAATATGATAATCTAATTTGCATTGTTACATTCACAACTGGATAAAGGGCCCTGCCTGGTAGTTTAAGGGCTGTCTTTTTAGCATGTTTGGATGTGACCCCTGACTGCCTGAGGGACATCCTGTAGCTACCTGGCTATTTTTTGGCACGGCGAGGCCTCCCAATTTTTTAACTCGCAGTTAAAATCAATGCGGGCCCACTGATAAACAGACAACGTAACGTAACGTAACCGTGAAGACACCAAAACGCATCCCAATATAATATCCAGCAATACACCAGGACAAATATGTGGCTTCAGAGCCCGGCCGAGGCTACACCTCCAAAGGACCCTGGTGCAATAATTAGAATGACTCCTTTAACACTGATTACTTACACAGGTCCAAGATGGACACATCGTTGTAACAGACAGGAGCGTCCCAGCCTCCAAACACAACCAGCCTCTCTCCTAACAGCACTGCAGAGTGACTGTTGGAAGGGTGAACATGAGAGTGAGATCCAATATAAATTGTTACATATTGCATAAGCTGTCTTATGGTGAGTTGTTTATACTGTGAGCTTAAAACAGCATGAACGTAAAACACCACAATCATCTTCTTTCCCTACCTAAACCCCCAAACTTAAGGTGGTAACCCCACTGGACTGCGATACTGTGTTTTTTTTTAAATTAGTTTATGTTCACAGTATTTACAGTGATGATTGTAATGTGAACTTATCATTTACCAATAACAAATAATTCGTTCACTGTAAACATTTAGATCTGAGAACAAGTTGAATTTTCTCAGTGTGAATGTTTGGTACCGAGAAGACAAAGTGAATTACAGTATGTTGGCAGTCTCTCTGCATTCTAATCTGAATTTGAATACATCTTTTTGAGATGTGTTGTCTGAGATTTGTGTGAAACCTGCCCTGAATTGGGGGTAATACTATTTATGTCATACCTGCTGTGACGCGAAAACGTTTGATACGGAGGTTCTGGACCGGGCCATAACTTCCGTATCGCACAGGTTTGAAAGGCGTATCACACAGGCTTTCTTCGAGTAAATCAAACCATTTCGAACAGACCGAGTGTGGCACGGTTGGCAATTCGAATACCTGATTCGGGCGTTAGAACATTGCATTTGCAACACTTTTGTTCGAGGGCACCAAATTTGTTCAACTTCTGGCGCATTTCGCATCAAAACATGGGTTTTCTCAGGTGGGTATTCCGTATTACCCCTCGATCCCAGCCCTCCCACGGGTCGGATCACCCTCCGACCCGCGGTCAGACTGGTACGTCGGGTGAT
This sequence comes from Branchiostoma floridae, assembly GCF_000003815.2. Classification (NCBI taxonomy): domain Eukaryota; kingdom Metazoa; phylum Chordata; class Leptocardii; order Amphioxiformes; family Branchiostomatidae; genus Branchiostoma; species Branchiostoma floridae. The sequence goes on from NW_023365837.1 coordinate 157,904, forward strand.
ACGGAATACACCGTGTTGTATTCAATATGTATTAAATTGGGTGTGTACTTAAGCAAGAAAATACTGAAGTATTTCAACAATGTGTGAGGACTGCCTTACCCAGACCGGGGAGTAGGGCTATCTCCCATTACCAGCGGCTTGTACCAACTTTCAGTAGCTGTGGGGAGATCACACAAGGTTGGATGGGAGAACATACAGGAGAGAAAGTCATATCAAACAAGCATACAGGACTTGATGAAAAAATGCAATAAAAAATGTTGCTAAGCTGATTACAACTACTGCCAGTACTGGTACAGGTTTTAAATTTGACAAGATTGGGGCTGATATTTAAGATCCAAACATACGTAATATGGAGTTAAATGTTCAATCAAAAGTATGCCTTTCATACAAGTTAACAGCATTACCTCAACATAGTTTTGTTAAACTTAATGTCTTTGCTCAATTCACTCAGGCAAAAATAAGTATACCTAGCTTTATTTTTGGTTAGGGAAGTCCCTAGGATAGGACAATAAATGGAGGCTACATGTTTGAGGACAGCTACATATTGAGCATGTAAAAGAGCCCACCACACTTATCTAAAAGAGTTGGAGATCGTCCCAGTGTGAGTGAATCAAATAAAGCTTGTACTCTTCATTATGTCATACCTGTGACGCGAAAACGTTTGATACGGGTGTTCCGGACCGGGCCATAACTTCCGTATCGCACAGGTTCGAAAGGCGTATCACACGGGCTCCATTCGAATAAATCAAACTGCGCCATCGAAACTTCGAATACCTGATTCGGACGTTGGAACATTACTGTTGTAACACTTTTTGTTAGAGGGCACCAAATTTGTTCAACTTCTGGCGCATTTCGCATCAGGGTATGACATCAGGGTATGACATAAATAAAATACAACACGGTGTATTCCGCATCACCCTCGGCCCCAGCCCTTCCGCGGGTCGGATCGACCTCCGGCCTTCGGGCGATCCAACCTGCGGTCGGGCTGGTACCTCGGGTGATACGGAATACACCATGTTGTATTCTATATTCTATGTACAAACCTTGTGTGTTACACCTTGAGGTAGTTAATAGGGTATGCAGTACAAACAATGCTAGCAGTTACCTGGGCTGTAGACAAAGACTTCATTACTGCAGCCATCAGGTTCAGGGTCAGGGTTAGGGAACACACCTCCGAACACGAACAGCTCATGTCTGTACAGGGTGGAGCTGTGGTAGGACCGTGTGGGGGCATCTCCTGTAGCCTGTCAGAGCAGGTACAACAACTCAGTATGTTAGAGTTCAGGGTCAGGGTTAGGGTTAGGGAACACACCTCCGAACACAAACAGCTCATGTCTGTACAGGGTGGAGCTGTGGTAGGACCGTGTGGGGGCATCTCCTGTAGCCTGTCAGAGCAGGTACAACAACTCAGTATGTTAGAGTTCAGGGTCAGGGTTAGGGTTAGGGAACACACCTCCGAACACAAACAGCTCATGTCTGTACAGGGTGGAGCTGTGGTAGGAGCGTGTGGGGGCATCTCCTGTAGCCTGTCAGATCAGGTACAACAACTCAGCATGTTAGAGTTCAGGGTCAGGGTTAGGGTTAGGGAACACACCTCCGAACACGAACAGCTCATGTCTGTACAGGGTAGAGCTGTGGTAGGACCATGTGGGTGCATCTCCTGTAGCCTGTCAGAGCAGGTACAACAACTCAGTATGTTAGAGTTCAGGGTCAGGGTTAGGGAACACACCTCCGAACACAAACAGCTCATGTCTGTACAGGGTGGGGTGGAGCTGTGGTAGGAGCGTGTGGGGGCATCTCCTGTAGCCTGTCAGATCAGGTACAACAACTCAGCATGTTAGAGTTCAGGGTCAGGGTTAGGGTTAGGGAACACACCTCCGAACACGAACAGCTCATGTCTGTACAGGGTAGAGCTGTGGTAGGACCATGTGGGTGCATCTCCTGTAGCCTGTCAGAGCAGGTACAACAACTCAGTATGTTAGAGTTCAGGGTCAGGGTTAGGGAACACACCTCCGAACACAAACAGCTCATGTCTGTACAGGGTGGAGCTGTGGTAGGACCGTGTGGGGGCATCTCCTGTAGCCTGTCAGATCAGGTACAACAACTCAACATGTTAGAGTTCAGGGTCAGGGTTAGGGAACACACCTCCGAACACGAACAGCTCATGTCTGTACAGGGTGGAGCTGTGGTAGGACCGTGTGGGGGCATCTCCTGTAGCCTGTCAGATCAGGTACAACAACTCAGCATGTTAGAGATTATTACCGTGTGGGGGCATCTCCTGTAGCCTGTCAGAGCAGGTACAACAACTCAGCATGTTAGAGATTATTACCGTGTGGGGGCATCTCCTGTAGCCTGTCAGAGCAGGTACAACAACTCAGTATGTTACTAATTGTTAGACATTTTTCCAAACACAGTAATTAAGATATGTATGTTCCAGGGTAAAAATTGCAATCGGGAAATTAACTTTCATCTTTTGATCTTCCATCAGAATCGGTCTAATCTATACATAGCTTCACAGAAAGTTTCAACTTTCAAGAATTCGAAACTTGCATACCTAATTGTGAAGTACATACAGTTTTTATGAAATCTTGTTTGTCATTATGGTAAAGTCGTCACTAATTCTGTCCATGCATATTTTGGAGCCGGGCCAAGCCTGCGTCAACAACTTTGGACCCAGGCCAAATAAGTCTTCCCATCCTGCAAGTCTCCAGTTACACCATTTTCCGTATCACATCTTGTTACTCTTACTAGTAGACAATATTCAAATCACTACAGACACACACAAACACAAACACACTGCCTGAAAACAATTTACCAAATTTTCACGCAGGTATGAAGTAGGAATGTGTACATAAACATATTAACATCAGGAACAGTGCCAAATTTTAATCTTGCTGAAAGGATTTACATGCTCCGTACAGTACCTATACTTCATGATCCGGTATTTTAGACTTGCAACAAATCAATTGTCACAGTACACAGCACACTCAAGGTTGACAATCGCGGCAAAGCCTAACTATATCACCCCTGACAACTCAGCCACAGAATTCGGGTATTAGGGGCGTGGCTTCTAACCAACTGTCAGCCCATCGGAGAGATGGCTTTTTGTTGTCGAAAGCTCGGAAAGGCGCCATATAAGGCAACTCATTAATATTCAAGAGCAAGACAACAGTTCTGGCATAACGTTTCACAGTACTTTCAGCGTCCAGACGTCTTTATTTAGGTACCAAATTTCACAGTTGTCGGTTCTGTGGGTATAGGTAACCACGGCATCAACGTATACCGACCTAGCATATGAAAAAAAAAAAAATTACCGTCACGCAAAGATAAACAGATCTTTGTGCACGCCGCGCCGTACCATACGTACGCTGTTTGTTCGAAACTTGCAATCCGGTCGCTGATTGGCCTGCGAAAAATCAGGCAAGCTCATTAATATTTATAAGCAAGGCGCCCCTAATAACTGAATTCTGTGGCTGAGTTGTCAGGGGTGATATCGTTAGGCTTTGCCGCGATTGTCAACCCTGAGTGTGAGGGTGAGTACTCAGTACCAGTACGCAGCCCTAGTAAAAAGGATTCATACCTCTATGGACGACCACTGCCAGGTCTGGACATCCAGGACATGTACGTCGCTGAACCAGCGCTTGTTCTTGGACCCACCGAACACGTACACACACTTCACCACGGGGTCGTAGGTCGCAGTATGGCCCATCCTGGTCTCAGGGTTGGGGCCAGAGAAACTGGTGGACTGTACCTCCCACTTCTGGGTAACTGGGAGAGGAAAACAGTTACAGTTTAAATAGGATGATATTCAGTTTGAGTTTTTTTTTTCTAAACAGGGGGACAGTCCTTTTAGCATGTGCTATCCTGCTCTTGTGAACAGACCCTAGCCTCTACCAGGCTTCAAAGGTCACTGAAAAGAAAAATAGATTGACATATATAGCAAAATAGACATTCAAACAACACACCAGACAAGTTAGCTGGCCGATGAGCACAGCAGACGACCACTGTTTGGGTCTTGGGGAAATTGTACTCCTCTTACATGTAATTTTGTCTATTTGGCCAAACTTTCTTTTTACTGCTACCTGTGGTCAGCCTGGTACTGGTAGACTAAGAGGCTTATAGCAGGCTCTGTTTAGTCTGTTAATCATGAAAATTGTGATTGACCACTAACTACATGTAACGCATTACATATAGATTGCCCGATTTCATATGTTTTCTAATGCTAAGCACCATACACCAATTTCCTCACATCATGCCTTCATGCTTTTGGTCCTATCCCCCAAGATTGTACATTCTGCATTCCTTGCATTTCCCTCTTTTTTTTTTTAGGATCTCATAGAATGATGAATTCACAGACTACAAAAAAAGACCTAACATCATGTAGTTATTAGGGATTAAAAGACCAGTTTCTTCAAGATCACTTCAGTTTCACTGACGAAAGATAGTGGATATCTGAAACGTCTGACCGTTTCCAAAATCATATCCAGTTGCTTTTTGGCATAGACCTAACATCAGTTTTCATATTTTGAAATGGAGAGCTAGTTCACCTGTATCCAGCTGCCAGATGGAATCTTTACTCAGCTGACGGCCCTTTCCCATTCCACCAATCAGGAGGGCTCTGTGGTCGTCCAGCGGGCACAAGCTGTGGCCCCAGCGTGCACTGGGCATGTCTGACAACAACAGTGTAGTAATATAGGATTACTCAGAGGCATTTCTTCACAAAGCTTTTTGTCGTACAACAACATTGCTACTAAGCTACTGTTACAGTGTTAACTGGCTACCCTATTTCTCAATTAAAGTAACACTTTTTAAACTTTTCAAAATTGATTGCAGTGCAAGTTGTTGCCACATTTGGATGCATAGTACTAAATATTTAAGATTATTGCATGGATGAAAAGACCTCAAGTAGAGCAAAGTAAGACAGTTCTAAGGAGCAAATGTACAGTCATCTTGACGTGTTTTCATGAATAACATTTCTTCTTCTCTGATTTATTTCACAAATGTTACTTGCAGTAGATGTTTCGCAGGCAATACAGTTCAGTTCATTATACACTTAGCATTTTTACAAAATTAAGCATTGCATAGAAAGCAAAATTGCTCTTTCGAAAGAGACAATAAAGAGATGTGTAATGAAAGTCCTGTGCTTGAGGAGGTGTTGCTCACAAAAGAGCAAGGAAACTTTAAGTTTAAACAATTGCTGGTCTCCGGTATGTGCCACTAGGAACTACAGCTCACAAGAGTAACAACAACAACAACAACAGGTTGATGAATATCTGTTGGTGAACTCAATCATTAAATGACTTACCAGAATCTTCAGTGTCCATCTCTGCTTTCTTGCTGCCTTTCTTTGATCGGGAGGCGGTGGGAGTTTTCTTCCTCTCGACAGGGGAAGACTTGAGCTGTTCCTTCAGCGTTCGTGACTTTGCTGAGGTTCTCCGTCTCTTTGGTGTGGGTTCCTGTGCGCTCGTCTCCGAAAGTGTCGCGTCCTCTACATCCCATGGTGGCGTGTACTCATTCTGGGACCAGAGAAATAAACTTAAAACAAAGTGTGGCGAGAGTAGCACACAAATAATGTAGGGAGTGGCAAGGGAGTGGCTTCTTCCTTCAGTTTCCCAAGCCATAGTTTCTGCTGCCTTTGCACTTAATCCGGTGACTTTAACAACTGTAAATGCAGAAATGTTCACGGTTTGCGCGGTGACCACTTCACCGCGAACTTAAAACCACCGCGGACATTTTTCTATTATGATATTAGACTGCAGTCTATGGTGTTACCGCGAAATTAAAACCACCGCGAAAAGTCCTTTTTTCTGCTACCGTAAAATTAAATCCCCGCAAACATTTCTGCATTTACAGTATTTGATTTATCTAACACTTTGGAGGTCTTCCCCAGGGTCTAGGATTTTCAAACTCCTGGTTGTAGACTTTATGGCACAAATTAGGGAGTGGTGCACTTATTATGTGCCTGTCAACCAACTTAGTCTCCTTTTTCCTGGGTTGCTTCAGCAATTCCCTAGTCTAATTCTGACTTTGGCCTTTGTTAAGCATGATTACACAGCTCACCTGTATTTTGCGCCCTGAAGGAGTTCATTCTGTCTTCTGCAAGTTTCACATGCATATGTGGCAATAGGGAGTATAAGTTATGGGACAAGGCAAACATTGAGACATCTACTGATTACGTTACCTGTATTTCTGTAATCCCAGTTGACTTAAGCAGGTTTTCTTTTCCTGGAACGTCAGGTGTGTCGATGGGTGTGTCAGGCAGGTGGTGTGATGAGACCAGCTGTCTCCCCTCAGGTGAGCCACATGTCCCTGACCCTCCACAGCTCACCTGTCAGGACAGTTTAAAAACTCAGTATGACCACGTGGAGGTGATCTAACAGAACTATTTCAATACTTTGGCCTAGTACTAGGGCTGTGTACCTAAATACCCGTACCTGTACATGTAACGTACCTTTAAACTTGTTTAGGTACAGGTCTGGACTTAAACATCTGTGTACCTGTACCTAAGCAAACTACATCAATATTGAACACCACTTTTTGAGACTCAAGATAAGTAAATTCCAAATCAAAGATGCCAAAAAAAAAGTCATTAGTGATAAGACTACAGTTGAAAATTAAGAAAACTTTGCTTTGAGGTTCAAATATCTAAATCCTCATACAGCGATGACAATTTAGCACTAAAAAAGACAGTTCGCTACATTTAAAACTTAATGAATTGACCAAACTTGCTCAGTACAGGTAAAGGTCCAGCCTATACCTAAACCTGTGTACCTGTACCTGTACCTAAGATTTCTTTAGGTACACGTACAGCTCTACCTAGTACTAGCAGGGTTTAGTCTGGGTACCATCCGACGAGACTTCAACTTCAATAAAGAACTACAAGGTCAAGTGCGAGGATTTGATTCACCGTCTAACACCAAGCAGAGACGGGGGGTGATACAGGTTATCTGGTACCTCTGACCCTTTGCTGCAGTCAAGTGTCTACAATGTCACTTCCAGGAAGCTGCAGTAGACTGGTCCATTCTGTGAACATTTTTAGTCTGACAGAGTCAGTTTAAAATTTGGGCAAGTCCCAACTATCTCCAGTGTTGGTTGCTATAGGTAAAGTTTACTTGTTTCACAATGTTATTTACCAACACAGATGAACTCTCATGCTAACTGACCTTCAGTGTTGCTGTTCCCCCCTGCCTCTCCATGGCAATACTTCTCCTCAGGAAGTCATCTCTCCACTCACCCTGCCAGCACAGGGACCTGAGTACAGCAGACACATGTCAACACAAACATTCACATCAATACTTCTCCTGAAGTCATCTCTCCACTCACCCTGCCAGCACAGGGACCTGAGTACAGCAGACACACGTCAACACAAACATTCACATCAATACTTCTCCTGAAGTCATCTCTCCACTCACCCTGCCAGCACAGGGACCTGAGTACAGCAGACACACGTCAACACAAACATTCACATCAATACTTCTCCTCAGATAGTCATCTCTCCACTCACCCTGCCAGCACAGGGACCTGAGTACAGCAGACACACATCAACACAAACATTCACATCAATACTTCTCCTCAGGAAGTCATCTCTCCACTCACCCTGCCAGCACAGGGACCTGAGTACAGCAGACACACGTCAACACAAACATTCACATCAATACTTCTCCTGAAGTCATCTCTCCACTCACCCTGCCAGCACAGTTTGGGACTGTTTGGGACTGTGTTTTCACTGCAAAAGCGCCACCTACATCGGCTACATATAGCGGTGAGACAGAGGCAGCAATCTAGCCAAAAGCTCTGAGGAAGATGTCTAAAACATATCAAAATGTAAGGAGATGGATAAAAAAATTCCAACATCATATCACTCACCTATGTTTATCTGTAAGTGTGCCCAGTTTCTGCCATGTGTCAGTCCTTACCTATGTTTGTCTGTAAGTGTGCCCAGTTTCTGCCATGTGTCAGTACTCACCTATATGTTTGTCTGTAAGTGTGCCCAGTTTCTGCCATGTGTCAGTACTCACCTATATGTTTGTCTGTTAGTGTGCCCAGTTTCTGCCATGTGTCAGTACTCACCTATATGTTTGTCTGTAAGTGTGCCCAGTTTCTGCCATGTGTCAGTACTCACCTATATGTTTGTCTGTAAGTGTGCCCAGTTTCTGCCATGTGTCAGTACTCACCTATATGTTTGTCTGTTAGTGTGCCCAGTTTCTGCCATGTGTCAGTACTCACCTATATGTTTGTCTGTTAGTGTGCCCAGTTTCTGCCATGTGTCAGTCCTTACCTATGTTTGTCTGTAAGTGTGCCCAGTTTCTGCCATGTGTCAGTACTCACCTATATGTTTGTCTGTTAGTGTGCCCAGTTTCTGCCATGTGTCAGTACTCACCTATATGTTTGTCTGTTAGTGTGCCCAGTTTCTGCCATGTGTCAGTCCTTACCTATGTTTGTCTGTAAGTGTGCCCAGTTTCTGCCATGTGTCAGTACTTACCTATGTTTGTCTGTAAGTGTGCCCAGTTTCTGCCATGTGTCAGTCCTTACCTATGTTTGTCTGTAAGTGTGCCCAGTTTCTGCCATGTGTCAGTCCTTACCTATGTTTGTCTGTAAGTGTGCCCAGTTTCTGCCATGTGTCAGTCCTTACCTATGTTTGTCTGTAAGTGTGCCCAGTTTCTGCCATGTGTCAGTCCTTACCTATGTTTGTCTGTAAGTGTGCCCAGTTTCTGCCATGTGTCAGTCCTTACCTATGTTTGTCTGTAAGTGTGCCCAGTTTCTGCCATGTGTCAGTCCTTACCTATGTTTGTCTGTAAGTGTGCCCAGTTTCTGCCATGTGTCAGTCCTTACCTATGTTTGTCTGTAAGTGTGCCCAGTTTCTGCCATGTGTCACCCTCGTCCAGGGTCAGCTCAACAGTCAGCGCCTTTCCCAGCGTCCTTTGCTCCCACTTGCCGATACCGAAGACCACGGCCTGGTGTGGGAGGAGCAGCGTCAGCCGGCAGCTGTAGACGATTCCTTCTGATGTCCTGTGGGAAATATAGAATACAATCAACAGGGTTCAAAATACTTTTGTCTGCATACCTGCACTGGTACAGGCAACAATGAAAATTACCTGCACCAGACAAATTTTACCTGCACCACTCTGAATTTAGGAAGTATGGATCATATTGAAATTGTTGAGGGACCATTGCAATTTTTTAGAGTCAATGCTTCCAATAACATTTTATGTGTACCATTATACACGCATACAAGTTTCATAAAATGACGCGTCAAAAAGCCAGTGGATCAGATGATGGGGACTAAGGGCTGGTACAGTAGTGGTAGCCTGTTAAAGTTGTGGCAACCATACCACCGGGAGCTTGTCGCTACTTCTACGGTGCTGGGTGTGTTGCCCGCCGCCCGGCCCAGTTCATAAGCGCAGCCGGGGATTTTTTACGGGGTTGCGCTCCCTTGGGTGGCGACGACTCAAGAGGTTTAAGCCAACAAGACTGGCTACCAGAAACTGACCACTGCCAGAACTTTTACAGTGACTGTTTGTTACTTCTAAATTATGTTAAACGCACGTTATATAATAATTTTTCTCATCGTTCAGACTCAGAGAAGATCTTTGCAAAATTTACCCACCTGCGAAAAAGAAGCGGTTTCGGTGGTTCATCCACGGATAGTACAGCATACAGACACAGTCTGTCCATTCTGCGTGATCAACGTGTCCTCTTACCCCTCAAATAGACGTATACACAATTTGTGAAAACTATACTTTTTGGCACAACACCAAAGATGTTACTAAATCATTGTATGTAGCAAAAAAGGCGGTCTCAAAAATGGCGGGTCATATCAGTAACGTGATTAAAATTGACCAATCAGAAGCACGAACTTTATAGAAGAGTCCACTACTGCAGTTCTTACTAGGGGTTCTAATATCTTATGTAATATTATATCATAAATTTGGACCCATTGAACAAATAAGGATAACCTGTACATTAAAAACATAATTTTATCATTACTTTAAGACATTTTTTACTATCTATATGTGTAAAAGTTGTAGATTATTTGATACAATAATTTCCTTGAGGGTACGTTCACTTTGTTTCAAAGTGGACGATGCCATCCTGCATAATTTTAGGGTCAAACCTAGCTGTGACACGGGGAAACTGGTTACATAATAATTTGTCTTCTAATATCTGCGTTATTTTACGATTCACAGAGGAAGGGACTCTGCGACAAAATGCCAGTCAATATCAAAATCATCTACTGGTAAGTTAGACTGTTATTCAAAGCCGAAATTTCTGGGTTCCAACCAGTATTTGTAGCAAAACGTAATGTCACATTTAATTTGTTACATCTCAAATTTTTGCTTCTTTGATTGAAAGTCTTTGTTTCTGCACCTAGCACTTTCAGCCAATTATGTACATATGCTTAAGTAATTCTTACCGTTTATGTCACCATGTGGTTGTTTTATGAACTTCAGCTTTTATGCAAAGATGTCTAGATTAGCACAACTCAAATGCTATAAATCTAGCCGCAGAGACGACTGTTGGCCTATTATCGCTTATACTACTAACGCTCCCGGCCAACAGTCGCAGACTTCAACATTGAACGGAATCAAAAAATCGCCGAATAAACCAGCCGCTGCACTAATCCTCGGATCTCTGGGTGTCCCTCACTTCCTAACAGCCTTACCTAGCCAGCCGGAGCGTTTTCCGGCTCAAAAACCCCCTTCGCTAGCCGCGCCGGGACTAATTGCACTCCGATCGCACTGTTTATACACACCGAGTGGCGGCTATATTGGAATACCGGCTTAGTCGGCGCGCCGAATCAGCCGCGCGAATTAGAGACTACTTTTCTGATAAGCCATTCCTATGTGGGGAAGTTGG
>NW_023365837.1:172374-176693 GCF_000003815.2 Branchiostoma floridae
TGTGCGTAGCGCACGAACCCCCGAAGTAAGGGACTTCGGCCTTCTTCGGGGGGTTCTTTTATGGAGGTCAGCAGCCAACCCTGGCACTGATAGCATTTTATAGTGCTGAAACTCTGGCAGTTTAAGGGTTTTAAGGCAATTACAAAGTACAGTTTCGCTCATGGCTGCTGAAAATTACTTATTTCATTTGTTACCAACAACAAGTTACCAACACTTTGACTTTTCAAATCAATTCTCAAGCGCTATAGACACACGTACATGCAGAGGTTTTGTTTATGGCTCCGTATTTTCTAATACACACTCGGAGTAATATACATGAGTGAGACACTATCCATGTAACGCCATTTCACCTTTATCCGCTGGGTAACCTATATCCGTTGTTTGGCAAAACAGTGTATTTCTAGTTTTAAACTGCAAAGTGGTAGTTTTAAACTGAAATGGACTGAAAACATTAAAATTTTAAACCAACGTCCGTCAACGTGATATCCCCAAATACCCTGGTTTTAAAAGCAACGGATATAAGTTACCCAACGGCTAAAGGTGAACTAGCGTTAACCATACAACCATGAAGAAATGAATACCGTCGCAGAGTCTAGCACATGTACTTGTATAACAATAACAACTCACCAACAACCGTTGAAAGGCGTATCAGTATTACGCTGAAACAAGTAATTCGATGAACCGCAACAGCATTCATGATGACAGGGCTTATAAAAACATAGCGGGGAGTCAGGACCACTTACGTCAGTAGGACCCACGCAGACACAGTGCAGGGCTCGAAATACTTTTTTTTATGCATACCAGGTAACACTGAAAATTACCTGCACCGGACAAATTTCACCTGCACCACTCTGAATTTAGGAAGTATGAATCATACTAAAATTGTTGAGGAACCATTGTTTTTTTTTATACTTGATAGGTGGTAACATTCAATGCAGCTAATAACAATCCACATACACACCACAAACATCATTATGACATTTATGTATAAAACCCAGTATATGGACCAGTGCAGGTTAGGGGCAGGTAGACACCAGAAATACCTGCACAGCTCCAATTTTACCTGCACTAACCTACATATGCAGGTGGTATTTCGAGCCTTGCAGTGTATGGTCGTTCTCTATTAAACAAGCCTGAGGCCTGACTCTCAATAAAGCTATCCTGTCGAGAATCATTAATCATCAGTTTTGATGCGAGAAACTAAATGTCATTTCTGCCCTGGTCATCAAAACATGATACATTACAAGTGACGCAAAATACAGTTCGCTGAACTACGTATACATTCATAAGAAAAACAATTGACATTCGAATTTCGTACTCAAAACGTTTACACTAACTATATGTATATACCAGGTAATATATAATACACCTATGCTTTATTAGAAGGCTGTTTCGTTTGTAGAATTGTCCACTGCCCATTCTCTTTCCACCAGTTTCACCTCCAGACCCTCTCTGGTGCTGCCGATGCTGATCACTGACGATCTCTGTCTTCTCAGGACCGGTTTCTGGTGCGCTGAGCGATTTTGCGCGGCCTCGATCGTTGGAAGTCTCTTCCCTGTCGGCCTGGAACTTCCCTTCTCCGGTGCGTGTTTCGGCGGCTCTCCGGTGGTGTGGCGCCTCATCTCCACGTCTGCCTTGTTAGCGCTAGCACGGCTGATGTTGGCGGCGCCTCCAAACGTCGTCCCCGCCACAGTTTTCCTCCTTCCATCGCCCGAAAACGTGTTTGACCACACGAAATTCAGGCTGGGAGCGCCAGCACCCAGTCGGATGAACGGTGTTCCCGGCTGGTACCCGTAGGGCAGAATGGTGGCCGCCCGCTCAGCAGTCGGCTCTTTCTCTTCTTCCATAGGTGGTCGGTTCTCCTTTTGCTGTGAAAGGGCTGTCTTCTTGCGTTTCCTGACTCCAACAGATTGACTACTAGTGGAAGGACCGTCCCGATCCTCTGCTGTTGCGATGCTTTCTTCGGTATGACCAGTGGCTGCCCCGCCGGCTGTATCAGAGTTGGCGGTACCTGGAGTGATTGCGATGCTGGGCACCAAGGGCCGAGGGTTCTCGCAGGGGGCCACTTCGTTCCTGTGGCTCAGATTGGACCCCATGGTTTCCGCACGACTCTACCAGCACCACAATAAACCAAATTTACTTGCTCACAGCGGCCGTGTCTGTTGTGAAAGCTTATATGGCATTACGTCTATCAAGCGGCGCCGAAGGGCAAAGGCTGTGCTCTGATCATAATCATATTCCTGGCCGCCACATGAACATCTGAGCAGGAAGCGACTAACGGCGGAGGCGTGACTCCTCTAATGCGCAGAGGCTAAGCGAAAAAGCTATTTTCTTCTCACCGACCGTCTGATCATAACCTGGGTCTACCGCGCTACCTTCAGGGCAATGGCTGTGGGTGGTGTGGCACAACTGATGATTTTATATCAAGTTTATTTGCAAAATCATGCCAGAAGGCTAATTGCAGGAACATTCTCGAGGGAAACAAAATACAATGTAGTACATAGCACTAATGTCTATTCAGCTGAAGTTGCATCTTATTATTGGATTTGACTTCTTCTTGGAACGCAGTGGTTAATGAACTGTCCCATACCCTGCAGAATAAGTGGGTTTTGTGACTTCAGCAAAAAATGTAGTCTTTTGGTGATGTCCTAGGTTGCAAAAACTGGGTGAAATTGTAGCGATTGTTTGGAATAATCGGTTTCTTTCAACCTCATAGTGAGGACACTGACTAATAAAATGTACTTCATTTTCCACAGCATTCATTGAGCAATATTTACAAAATCTCTTGTGGACAGGTAGCTTTTTATAGCGACCTCTTTCAATTTCTAATGGGTGTGCACTAATTCTTAATTTACATATGGCAGACCTTTTTATACCATGATGATCGAGAAACATATGCTTACGAGTTCACATGTGATCACGCACTGATAGTCACTGCAAGCCTTACTGGCTGTAATTTCAGTTTGAATTTCCATTGCTTTCTCTTAAATTGGATTAAGAAATAATGTCACTAGTCTAACTAGACAGTTTCTAAATGGTAAAATTGACATCTGTGTGGTAGCCACGACTGTAGTTGTCAACTTTATAAATGTTACACCAGTCGACCACACTAGTGTCACATTGTGCACCTCATCTTGAATACAGAAATAAAAGACTTATTGACTTTGGTGCCATATTCTGTCGCTTGAATTCTCGTTACAACGTTTATGGTGTCTATTTTGAAAATCTAGCAATTTCATTTTTTTAACCATCTAGTTTTTTTCTCCCTCTCGCATTATATTTGGAGTCTGCAGAGGATGTTATACATAAAATTTATCAAAAACAAAACAAAACACAGACCTCGATTAGAAGATATACGCGTGTACATGAAATGAATTCGCTATGCCATTTATCGCGTAGGTGTCTGTTTTTGTGGTAATTTTAGACCTAACATGCACGGTTAAGTCGCCGTATTACCGCCATCCCTCCAACGTTTTTCTCTGCACTTTTGGTCCACCTTGAAATATCACGCTGGATTATAGTCTTTGTTTCCCATTTCAGATAAAAATGTACCGCTAAGCCAGGCTAAGCACGGCCATTAAGAATCTAAAAAGGGCCACAGAGCTAGGGGATCATGTTTTTAACCTTTAGGCCATGTTAATACAATTATATAGATGACATCAAAGTGTGTATCAATTTTCATCTGTTTCTGGAATTCGAAAGAAAGGTTTTTGACCATACTAGTCCATGGGCCAGCACCCCAAATTTCACATATCGGTACCCTCCGGGGTGGCAAATTCTCCTTGTTATTTTTGAATAGTAGAAGGCCTGTGGCATATATTTTGACGTGATAGCCATTCTGGTATGGTAGCTTTCTACCGGCTATCAGCCTTCGAACCTATCACCACCTAAATGATCTGGAAATGTCGTGTCTTCAACAAGGGGGGAGGGGCAAAAAATTAAACATCAATGTTTTTCCACGAAAATTCACAGGCAGGTAGAACCTGCTAAGAGGATCATAAAAATATAAATTGATTTTCGATATTGTGATTCAACACGAAATTATGACCGCCTAAAATCATATTTTTGGTGATTTTCTGGTGAAAAATATATACTTTACTTTCCAATATCGTTCATTTATTAACATTACCTATGGGGCCTTGCCTGATGAGTTAGACTTACCGTACGTATCGTTCTCTGCATATTAAGCTTTAAATGATCGAAATCCATCAATGAAATCCGGAGATATGAATGTGTGAAGAATGACACAAAAACCCGTATCCATGCCTACTTCTCCATACTGTGATTTGGGCGTGCCTCTTACTCTTTTTTTCTTCGAT
>NW_023365837.1:176924-178951 GCF_000003815.2 Branchiostoma floridae
GCTCTGATTACATCAGTAGAATAACAAGAAATAGTGTTAAAATGTTTAACATGTTACAGATACAGAAATGTGCTTTTTTACGTCATATCTTTCAGAATCGTTAGCAAAACTGTTGCTAAGGCCGTTGCTAAGGGTGTACCCAGTCATGTTTCAAGCCAAAAACAGCAGAGAGTCAAGTTCTCTGACACGTGATTTTGCTCCTGTCATCTTGTAAATCATACTTAACTGTGAAAAATATCATAATTGATTGGAAATGTTAATTTGGGCTCTACATGGGGGTTATAAGGATACCTGAAAATGAATTACCTTGATTTTACACTTTTTTTACAGATCTTTTGCTCTTTTTCGTCATTTAGTAGATACCTCAGCGTATATCTAGTATGTCGTACACAATGAAAAAGGCTCTGCATGGGGGTTACCAGGGTACCACATGTGACACCGTTTAATACACAGGATACGTAGATGCAGGACTGTGTCATGCATATTGACAATTTATCTAGAAACAAGACCACAACAAAAGGTCAAGAACAAGGCTACTCTGGTATGAATACAAGTATATTATACTTTTCTTGATCATGTTCTTTGACACATAATTTTGCTACTCTTATCTTGACAGAATTGTGACAGTCTTGTTCACTTTTGTACATATGAGCACCTTAAAAATATGATTATATGAGAAACCAGGCATACTATGCTGAGGTCGGAAGATCGAAATCGGCCAAATTGAGTAATTCTTTGTGATAGGTATGTGGAACTATGAACAGCCATATGATAAACCCTCGAGTGTTTCCGTTATTGACGCCTGGGCCGCCCTAAGAGGCCCTTAAAAATCAAACAATTTATTGCCGAAAATTACTGAAATTACGATGGCTACCCTCATAGATCTAGATTAATATAATAAATGAAGATGTGAAGAAGTTTTGTATTTCCACATAGGAAATGGGTTCCTTTCTTTTACAGCCCAACAGGTGAGGATAAAGAGGATTTGATTAGATTTGAGAGGATGTAATAGGGGGTTACCTGATTGACTAAAAGCAGAGTTTTAATCTCTCAGAATTTTAGTCATTTCTAAGGCGTAATACCTCCCATGCTTCCTCTTTACATTGAAGGTAATGCACCTTGTGTATGTATTATTGTTGATGGAAAGAGGAAAATCTACTTAATGAAGAAATATTATTTGTTGTCTTAATGGGCCACACAGAAGACGAGCCAGATCAGGGTATTAGCGGCTTTTGTGGGGTTTGGGACCATGATAAATCGGGTACTGAGAGGAGGTAAGTTATGGAAACATTTGGTATAGCTGTGAAAACCACACATAAACCATCGTGTAAACTTAATCTGGTCACAATAATGAAAAGGGCTCTGTATGGACATATAAGATACAGATCACGTAGGTGTGGAGCTAGCTCATATTGAGAATCAATTTAGAAAGACCAATTACAAGCTTGAGGTGAGTAATAAAATGAAATTCGTAAGTTACTTGAAAGTTTGTACAAACGTCTTGATCAATTAGAGTATACTGCGGGTGCGATGGTGTGTTTAATCTCCCACCGTGCCATACCAAAGACATTTTGAATGGGACACACTGCCTTCTCTGCTAGGCACTCAGCACGTCAGTTTGATACATACACAAACACTCACTACTAACAGCAGACGTGCCCCACTGTAGTAATTTGAACAGCTGTGTGGCCTAAGGGATTAGGAATGGAGATGGGCGCCACCAATAAGTGATTCGCGGAGGACTTGATCTTACTAATACCAACAATAGCCATTGTGAACGATGAGCAGAGATAGACGATAGTCTTTCTAAAGGACAAATGATCTGTGAATAGCTTTATCATGTTGGTACGTGTACGTGTACTGGATAAAGATACTTTTATTTCACAACCCTTGTTTTATTTTCACCCCGTTTCGGTGATCGTCTGTCACAATCCTCAGGGCAATTCTGACTGGTGTACTGTACTGCAGCTATAGTCGTTGCTAGCCTCCATAGCAGGCTCTCTATGGCCTTTTTTTACACTTTGCTG